>NC_079446.1:2387344-2414844 GCF_903798145.1 Danio aesculapii | reverse complement strand
TCTTATACACAGGGTGCGAATTATACATTGGCGATCAGGGGGGTCAACTTTTTCGGTAATGTTATTTTGTGTAATGCATGCTTCAGTGAATCAAATTATATTTTATTAATGCAACATACTAAAATTTTCAGTGTTTTGTGGCATTTTTTGTGTGTTTTGACCTACAATACCCTGTGATTAGCCATTTCAGAAGGTACTGTAGGTCAAACTATGCATCAAATTTCACTTTACTTTTAGGCTTTACTCCTATTTTACAAGAAAACTGCTTTGGGAACACTTATCATGTCTATCGGCTTAGATTAATTGCATTCATAATGGTGTAATCCATTATAGGGGTGGTCAAATGTATATTTATTCGTTTATTCATTTTCTTTTCAGCTTAGTCCCTTTATTAATCTGAAGTCGCCACAGCGGAATGAACCGCCAACTTATCCAGCTTGTGTTTTACACAGCGGATGCCCTTCCAGCTGCAACCCATCACTGGGAAACATCCATACACACTCATTCACATACAAACACTACGGGCAATTTAGCTTATTCAATTTACCCTACCGCATGTCTTTGGACTTGTGGGGGAAACGCACGCCAACACGGGGAGAACATGCAAACTCCACGCAGAAATGCCAACTGACCCAGCCGAGGCTCGAACAAGCAACCTTCTTGCTGTGAGGCGATTGTGCTACCCACTGCGCTACTGTGATGTCCCACAATGTATTTTTATATTATCTATTGTTTAATTAGTAATATTAGTATTTAAGATGCAGATCAGAGCTAACTATTTCTTACGATTTAGAGGAATGACCCCCCCACACACTGAAGAATGTGTTGCATGCAAAACTGTTGCAAACAATTTATTTGTGTTGAATTTAAACAAACAAATTAAATTTAATAATGCTCAACTTAATTTGTTTGTTTAAATGCAGCCCAAATAAATTGTTTACAACCACTTAACGTAAAAAATTGAGTAAATCCAAGGAATCATCTTTAAAGGGCACCTATGGTGAAAAATCTACTTTTGAACTTTGTGTGACCCTGCCATGCAACTGCACAATACATACTCATTGGTAAAGTTCTTACTGTAGTATTTCTCACAAACGCTACGTGAGATCTACTTCCTTTAAGTCTGTCTGTTGTCTGGCGCTGCCGAGGGAGGAGATTAAGGCACGCAGAAAGGCACGGAGAAACGGTGGGTGGGGAGGACTAGCCTTAAAGGAGCAGTACACCAAAACCGCCACTCAGTGAAAAAATGTATAAATAGGACTTTAATAAAAGGTATAATAAAAAATCTGATGGGTGTTTTGAGCTGAAACTTTACAGACACTTTCTGGAGACACAAAAGACTTTTATTAAATCTGAAAAAAGGGCTAACCTAGGTGCCCTTTAAATAATTTTTTTCAGTGCTACATGTTGTTTTCAGTTCTCCCTTCACCCCCTGTTATTCGCACCCTGCTAATACATACACTGTAAAAAATGCAGGGTTCCACATAATTCATTCATGTTGACCCAACACAAATCGATTAAGTTAACTTAACACTTTTAACAAATTTATGTTGATTGAACATAAAAAAAAAATTTGGTTGTCCCAATGAAATCTCAAGAATTGTGTTGTTTCAGCTCATTTTAATTAAGTAGTTTGAACAAGCAAAAAACAAACTTTTTTGAGTGTATATATAAGTATTGAGTCACTGGAGACCCTTCAGAAATAATTTACAATGCCTTGTTTGAGAGTTCATGAAATGATCATACTATTAAATATGCACTGCTGTTGTTTTTTAAGAATTATCATTTCAAATCGGAATAATCAGAAAAGGTTAGGATAGTATAGAAAACGCCCAAAAAATAATAAGTAGTGATTTCTGAATGTACTTTGACTTGTATTTCTGATAATATTGCTGATAGTATGAACACAAAATATTTCATGTTTTGTCTGATCAACTTGTAAATATTCATCATTTCCTGTCATTCAGGCCTGCAACACATCCCAAGTTGGGACAGGAGCAGTTTAGGGCTAGTCATCGGTAAATTAGTTAAATATTAATGTGATTTAAAGCAGGTGATGTCAACAGGTGATAGTGATTATGACTTGGTACAAAAGCAGCATCCAAGAAAGGTCTAGTCCTTTAGGAGCTAAGATGGGCCGAGAATCGCCAATTTGCCAACAAATACATGAGAAAATGATTGAAATGTTTAAAACAATGTTCCTCAATAAAAGAGAGGAAGACGTTTGGATATTTCACCTTCAACAGTGCAGACGTCATTAAAAGATTTAAGGAATCTGGAGGAGTTTCAGTGTGTAAAGGATAAGAGCGCAAGCCTAAGCTGAACAACCGTGATCTCCGATCCCTCAGGCAGCACTGCATCAAGAATCCTCATTCATCTAAAAGCGATATCACTACATGAGCTCAGGACTACTGCGGTAAACCGTGGTCAAGTACCACGATACACAGTTACATCCACAAATGCCAGTTAAAACTGTACTTTACCAAAAGGAAGCCCTATGTTAACAGTGTCCAGAAGTGCAGTCGACTTCTCTGGGCTCAGAGTCATCTGGGATGGACCATCACACAGTGGAAACATGTACTGAAGTCAGATGAATCAGTATTTTGGGTATTTTTGGGGGGAGAAATAGACTGTAGTGTCTTGATAAATATTTACTCAAATATTATTTACTGTCATCATGGCAAAGATAAAATAAATCAGTTATTAGAAATTAGTTATTAAAGCTGTTATATTAAGAAATCGTCTTTCCGTTAAACAGGAATTTACAGGAGGGCTATAATCATTTTGACTTCAACTGTATGTCTGTGTGCACATTTGCAAGTGCATACATACATGTGTGTGTTCTTATAGAGCACATGTTTCCTCCGTCTGCTGTTAACTGGTGACCAGGCAACCTTCCGTTGTGTTCAACAATAGAGATGATGGCGGACGCGTTTCTCCCTCACTGACTCATGTGTTTGGGTCACTGACTGACCCTTTGGAGGTCATTCAGCACCACAAGCCAAACTACCCAACCACCAGATGCCTCTTTCCTCCTGGACTCGACCCAGCCAGGCCCGTTAGAAGAGGAAAACCCTGATTGCTCAACATTTGGACTCCAAAAAGTTGCTGATTTTCTGATCGAAATCAGAGTTTCTGAATCATCCAATGCAGGTCACCAAAACTCCTCCTGGAACATCCCAGAACAAACTGCCTGAAGATAATCAGATCCCGATCTGCAGTTTAATGACTAATAGAGCAATTGAACTGTCAAAACGCAAGCTGATATGGATGATTGTGTACGCACACAAATGATGTTTGCTGCTTGTTCAGACGACTTCAAAATCAGCTGAATCAACACAATTCTTGAATTTTTTGGAGACAACCTAATTGTTTTATGTTAACTTAAGTTAACTGTGTTTTGAACCATCCATCGCTTTCTTTCTTTCTTTCTTTCTTTCTTTCTTTCTTTCTTTCTTTCTTTCTTTCTTTCTTGTTTGGTCATCCATCCGTAATCCTTTTTTTAATTTTTTCCATTATTCTTCATATTTCTCTTCCTTCCTTCCTTCCTTCCTTCCTTCCTTCCTTTCTTTCTTTCTTCCACCCATCATCGTCATCATTTCCTTTCTTTCTTTCTGTTTGTCCTTCTGTCCATTATCCCTTGTTCTTTTTTCTGTTATTTCTTTATATTAATTTCTCTTCCATCCATCCATCCTTCCATCCTTCCTTCCTTCCTTCCTTCCTTCCTTCCTTCCTTCCTTCTTCCTTCCTTCCTTCCTTCCTTCCTTCCTTCCTTCCTTCCTTCCTTCCTTCCTTCCTTCCTTGTTTGGTCATCCATCCGTTATCCTTTTTTTATTTTTTCCATTGTTCTTCATTCCTTCCTTCCTTCTTTCCTTCCTTCCTTCCTTCCTTCCTTCCTTCCTTCCTTCCTTCCTTCCTTCCTTCCTTCCTTCCTTCCTTCCTTGTTTGGTCATCCATCCGTTATGCTTTTTTTATTTTTTCCATTGTTCTTCATATTTCTCTTCCTTCCTTTCTTCCATCCATCATCGTCATCTTTTCCTTTCTTTCTTTCTTTCTTTCCGTTCCTTCCTTCCTTCCTTCAGTTCCTTCCTTCCGTCCTTCCTTACTCGTTCCTTTCTTTCTTTCTTTCTTTTTCTTTCTTTCTTTCTTTCTTTCTTTCTTTCTTTCTTTCTTTCTTGTCTTTCTTTTTCTTTCTTTTCCCTTCCTTTCCTTTCTTGTTTGGTCATCCATCAGTTATCCTTTTTTTATTTTTTTTTCTATTGTTGTTCATATTTCTCTTCCTTTCCTTCCTTCCTTCCTTCCTTCCTTCCTTTCTTTCTTCCGTCCATCATCGTCATCATTTCCTTTCTTTCTTTCTGTCTGTCCTTCTGTCCATTATCCCTTGTTCTTTGTTCTTTTTTCTGTTATATCTTTATATTAATCTCTCTTCCATCCATCCATCCATCCTTCCATCCTTCCATCCTTCCTTTCTTCCTTCCTTTCTTGTTTGGTCTTCCATCCATTATCCTTTTTTTATTTTTTCCAGTGTTCTTCATATTTCTCTTCCTTCCTTTCTTCCATCCATCATCGTCATCTTTTCATTTCTTTCTTTCTGTTTGTCCTTCAGTCCATTATCCTTTGTTCTTTTTTCTGTTATTTCTTTATATTAACTTAATATTTAATTGTTTTATGTTTAGTCCACTTAACTGAATTGTTTTTACAAATTTAACTTAGTTTTGGGAAGCCAGCATATTTTACAGTGTGTGTAGGACTCTGATAAAGTGTGTGGTTTTTGTGTGACAGGGTTTCTGTGGCAATAATCTGCCGCACAATAGAAAAGACCTCCCATGTCTGCGGCAGCAAAGTTTATTATAAAAACGTTGCCACCTTCGTCAGACCACATGCTCTGTTGTTTGTTTGGATAAGTTTGTAACCCCGTCCATCACAGCTGTGTTGAGTTCCCAAGCACAAAAACAAAAGTCACCGCTGTCGGTTTGAAACAGAAGCTTTGGAGGAAACACACTTTGTAAATCTGTTTTCCAAACGCGTGTGCGTGTGTGTGCACTTTACTATTTTAGGACACATAAGGATCATTTTTGAAGAATTGTCTAAGACACTAACTCAAAGGGCAGATATGAAATCAGTTTATAATATACATATGTGAAAGTAAATAAAACAATATTAACAAGAGGTCTGTTAAAAATGATCATTTAAAGGGAGAGTTTACCCCTCAAAAATGACTGAATGTTAATACCATGTAACCAGTGACCAGTGGGCAACAGTTTGTTGTCGCATTTTGAGCCTCAAATGCGCCACAGATTCTCAGTTGGAGACAGGTTGGGACTGCAGGCAGGCCAGTCAAGTACCTGTATCCTCTTCCTCCGCAACCAGGACTTTGTAATGTGGTTTTGCATTGTCTTGTTTAAATATGCATGGGTGTCCCTGGAAAAAAAGTCAGCATATTGTGCTCCAAAACAAAGCACTTTTGCACTTTTCAGCATTAATGGTGCATCACAGGAGTGCAAGTTACCTTTGCCAAGTGCACTGACACATCCCCTTTTGGACTTGTTGCTGGTAACAGCCTAGATGATCCTTTTCTTCTTTGGTCCAGAGCACACAACGTCCATTTCTCCAAAAAATCCTGAAATACTGATTCATCTGACCACAGTACATGTTTCCACTGTGTGATGGTCCATCCCAGATGCCTTAGAGCCCAGAGAAGTCGACTGCACTTCTGGACACTGTTAACATAGGGCTTCCTTTTGGTAAAGTACAGTTTTAACTGACGTTTGTGGATGTAACTGTGTATCGTGGTACTTGACCACGGTTTATCGCAGTAGTCCTGAGCCCATGTAGTGATATCGCTTTTAGATGAATGAGGATTCTTGATGCAGCGCCGCCTGAGGGATCAGAGAACACGGTTGTTCAGCTTAGGCTTGCGCTCTTATCCTTTACGCACTGAAACTCCTCCAGATTCCTTGAATCTTTTAATGACGTTCTGCACTGTTGAAGGTGAAATATCCAAATATCTTCCTCTCTTTTATTGAGGAACATTGTTTTAAACATTTCAATCATTTTCTCATGTATTTGTTGGCAAATTGGCGATTCTCAGCCCATCTTAGCTCCTAAAGGACTAGACCTTTCTTGGATGCTGCTTTTGTACCAAGTCATAATCACGATCACCTGTTGACATCACCTGCTTTAAATCACATTAATATTTAACTAATTTACCGATGACTAGCCCTAAACTGCTCCTGTCCAACTGTTTTTGGGATGTGTTGCAGGTCTGAATGACAGGAAAGGATGAATATTTACAAATAAAATGAAGTTGAACTGACAAAATATGAAATATTTTGAGTTCGTACTACACCGTAAAATTTACAGTAAAAAAATGACAGCTGTGGTTGCCAGTATTTTACCGTTAAAAATACGGTACAAACTGTAAAAGTCATTTTTCATTTTTACAGTAAACTACCGTATTTCATTAATTTATAGATGTAATATGTCTTTCTTTTGTATTACCAAACATCTACACATCTTTTGTTACACAGATAACACAGCCATATGCAGGTGTGGTGTTGAGAAAGTTACATAATGAACCAATGCTCATCACAAACAACTTTTCCCACAAGCAGAAAAGTGTATCAGTGTGTAGAAGGTGCTCAGTGTCATTCACACAGCTATTAAACACCAGTATGGTAACACGCATAAAATTAAAGTAATAAAAATAAACATTGCATCAACATTAGATGTAACATAAATCTCTAATGTACATCACTGATGGGGAAACAACTAAAAAGTCCCATAGTAATGTCAACAAAAGATATAATAAGTGATGTGCCATACAGGGAATTCTGGGAAAAGTAAATTTAAGGTTATTTACCGTACATATTAAGGAAACATACTGTTAACCAGGTTACGGATTTGTACTGTAGCATTTTTACAGTTTTTTACCGTTTAAATCATGGCCATTTTTTACAGTGTATCAGCAAATACAAGTCAGTACAAAAAAAATACAAGTCCAAGTAAATTCAGAAATCGCTACTTTCTTTTTTTTATTTGCCTTTTCCATTCTGTCCCAAACTTTTCTGATTTGTGGTTGTACTTCAAATTAAGCAAGGTTAAGAATGGCACTGTTCTGTCTGTCCTGCATGAAAACGGTGTTGGTGTTTTTGGGATAATAATGAAGTGAGATGGGACATCTGTGTGAGTACGAGATTGAACACATTCAGCCTCAGAGTTCACGGAAACGGTGTGTTTTTCAGTTCCTAGCCAAATGAAACATGACCTGATATGATTTTTTCGTTCTTTTTTCAAGGTTAATGTGCCGTTTAACAAGATTTTCAGTGAACTGCGCCTCAACTTTTTTTGTAAAAGCACCATCCGCTTCCCAGACTGCTGCTGCAGACCTGTGGACCCTCTTGTCTGGGGGTTTTAATATGAATATGAGCAAAATGAGTCAAACGCTAGGACAAATATAGATGCACGTAGAAATGCACATTAGAAAGCAAAGATCAGTGCATTTGCTAAATAATAATTATTAAATAGGGTAACACAGTGGCGCAGTAGGTAGTGCTGTCGCCTCACAGCAAGAAGGTCACTGGTTCGAGCCTCAACTGGGTCAGTTGGCGTTTCTGTGTAGAGTTTGCATGTTCTCCCTGCGTTCGCGTGGGTTTCCTCCAGGTGCTCTGGTTTCCCCCACAGTCCAAAGACATGCGGTACAGGTGAAATGGGAAGGCTAAATTGTCCGTAGTGTATGAGTGTGAATGAGTGTATATGGATGTTTCCCAGAGATGGGTTGCAGCTGGAAGGGTATCCACTGCATAAAAGATGTGCTGGATAAGTTGGCAGTTCATTCCGCTGTGGTGACCCTGGATTAATAAAGGGACTAAGCCGGAAAGAAAATGAATGAATGAATAATTATTAAATACTAGTACTATTATTATTATTATTATATATATTTTTTTATTAGTTGACTGTTGATTCTTGACCAACTAATCACTGAATAATAATTAATATGTTAATATTATTTTAATAATTATGTTAATAGAGATCAATATAATAATAATATAATAACAGTAATAATATTAATAACAACTATAAAAACAAAATAATAATAATAATATGCAGTGATAATAACTGTTATTATTATTATTATTATTATTATTATTATTATTATTATTATTATTATTATTATTATTATTATTATTATTATTATTATGTTACTGTTGTTGTTAATATTATTTGTTAACTATTGATTCTTAAACAACTAATCAGTGAAAAATTATGTAATATATAATAAATTATTTTAGTAGTGAAAAAATAATAGAGATTAACAACAACAACCACAATAATAATAATAATAATAATAATAATGATAATAATAATAATAATAATAATAATAATAATAATAATAATAATAATAATAATAATAATAATAATAATGCAGTAAAAGTTATTACATAGTAATAAAAGTTATAATTTTTACATATTATTATTATTATTATTATTATTATTATTATTATCATTATTATTATTATTATTATTATTATTATTATTATTATTATTATTATTATTATTATTATTATTATTATTAATAAAAATATTATTATTATTACTTATTATTATTATTATTATTATTATTATTGTTATTATTATTATTAGTTGACTGTTGGTTTTTTAAGAAACCAATCATTGAATAAAGAAATAAAATATTAATATTGTTAATATATTATATTAATGTATAATATTAATATATTAGATTTCATAATTATTATTATTATTAGTAGTATTAATACAGAATATAGTAGTGTAGGAAAAAGTTATAGACTGTACCATTAAAAAAAAACGTTTCATCTTTATTTAAAGAATATAAAAATAAGTTCAGCTTGCTGCGGGAATATCTTGGTAATAGTTTGTTTCTCACTTGTGTATGCACAGATTTAGTTCTGCACAGGTGAAGGTGTTTTTGAAATCTTGTAAAAATAAGGAAAGTATACACTTATGGAGTTTACTCAAGCCTTTCAGATCGGCAAAATATCAAGGGCTTTAAGAGTAATCCATCAATCACAGACAGCAGGTGAAGAGAGTGGGATATTTGATCAGTCACTTCTGTTACAAGACCTGCATTCATAAGCATCTTATTTTTCCATCCTCCTAAAATCAGCCAAAGAGAGAAACTCCTGCTGCTCATATTTACACCCCTGATTTTTCTAATCTCTTTCTGTACTTGGATCATTCCAATAGTTAATAACCCAGAGGAGTATTCAGATATGTCAAGTACAGTAATACATATATCTTTTTATGCTACAACCGTGTCCCCGGTTATATAATCTATTACCAACCCAAATGCTGCTTCATATTTTTATGGAAATTGTGATACATTTTCTCAGACTATTTCAGTCATTTAAAAGTATTGATTAAAAATATTGAATTAAATTTTTTATTTATTTTTAAAAGTCAAACATTCCTTATTGTTTTATTTGATTTTTTTTTTTTAATTATTTTATTTTATTTTATTTTATTTTATTTTATTTTATTTTATTTTATTTTATTTTATTTTATTTTCCTTATGTACATTAAACTTATTTGCTGGCCGTGCCTCACACAACCTAACCTAAAAATGAAACTTATTTTATTAACTTAAAGCAATATACAATTTAATTTATTTAAAATAAAACCTAAAATACATCATAATTACTTAAAATAAAATAATTTAATAATAATTTAAAATACTTAAAATTACAAATTACAAAAATAAACAGTTATTATTTATTTGATTATTTCTGCCACCTTTATTTTATTTAGATCAATAATAAATTATTCTTAAAATACTAATGATTAAAATAAATAAATAACAATTAGAAAAAAGAAAAATAATAAAGTTATATATGTATTTTTTTAACCTTCTCCTTGTATTTGATTTGCTGAAAATGATAATAATCCCTCACATCAATACATTATTTGAACATATTTATTTTAAAATAAAATTGAATAATTAATTAATTTTGAATTTTGTAATGCATTTCTGCTGTATTAATCTTCATGTATTTATGATCCGGAGAAAGCGAGAGCTATAATGTTTTTGACACAGGTCTTCGTGGCGTCGCATGTGGCAGCTTGTGAGTTGTCATGACGTGGTTTGTTGAGTTCACTGCCGGCCATAATGCTTTTCTGCTATTTTAATTCCCATGCATATTTTATTTTATTTATTAATATTTTTCATTATTTATTTTTATTGATTTTTTTTATTTTTTATTTTACTTTATTTTTTTTGTATTGAATTGAATTTAATTTCCCCCAGTTTTAAATTATGCTAAAATACTCATGATTACTTAACATAAATAAATAAATAAATAAATAAATAAATAAATAAATAAATAAATAAATAGCCATTTGAAGATGTATATTTATTTGTTTATTTAAAAACCACCCGCCCACCCACCGACCAATAAGAACAGAGCAATGACTCGCTAATGCACATATTCTAGAAACAGCAGACATTTATTTTACATGGGATTTGACATGGAACCTTGCATTTTACCTGACAATAACAATAATCCCTCACACCAATGCCTACATTATTATGAGCATTTTTCATTTTAAAATGATATTACAAGAAGCATTATTACAAATGCAATATTATGAATGCATTTCTGCTATATTAATCTTCATGTATTTATGATCTGGAGAAAGCGAGAGCTATAGTGTTTTTGGCACAGGTCTGCGTGGCGTCGCATGTGGCAGCGTGTGAGTTGTCATGACGTGGTTTGTTGAGTTCACTGCACACATACTAAAGCGTATTAGACACCCTATAAATCCTGCTGGCCCACGAAAGCAAACAGTAATCATGATCCATGGCCACCTGATGAATGAGCAACTGAGGAATCATGGGTAAAAAAGGGTGGAGGTGATACGGAAGGGTGGCGCGCTGGCGTTCGAGTGGCAGAAAGAAAAAAAAAAGTCTCGCTCCGGGTGTTTTGAAAAGGCGGATGGAAAGAATTTTCGGTGTCTACCTGCTCCTTCGGTAATGAGCAGAAATTATTCTCTGGCCTCCGGGAGCTGGAATCAACGCTTCTGGAAAAAGACTGTTGTTTCTCAAAATAAAATAACAGAACGGTAACCTTCCAATTAATTCCAATTTACATACGGCCCGGCTTTGTTTTCCATCTGGGCGACGTCATCGGCTGTTTGATTAGCTAATTAATAATTCCCTGGATGCTGCAATTAATCTGAAATGAGGCAGGCGGAGTGTGTGTGTTCAGTGTTTTCATGCTCGAGGATGGTTAGTGGCGTTTGTTTGCTTTCCGTGTCATTAATGCCGTCAGCAGGACTCTGGTATTGCCGCTTTACAGTTTGTCACCTGCTCTGTGGTTCACTCAAAACCTAAAGTAAAATAGAGTAAATCTAAACAAAATGAAAAAAAAATTTAACTAAACTAAACGAAATGCATAACAGCTAATGGAGGGAGTATACATAAACCTGGGCATTATTTAGACACTAGATGGCGTCAAAGAGTCAAAAATACAAAGCTGACAGAAACGAAAACAGCTGATGGAGTATACACTAATTTGAGCATTATTCAGACACTAGATGGCGCCAAACAGTCAAAAATGCAAAGCTGACAGAAACGAAAACAGCTGATGGAGTATACACTAACCTGAGCATTATTCAGACACTAGATGGCACCAAAGAGTCAAAAACACAAAGCTGACAGAAACGAAAACAGCTGATGGAGTATACACTAACCTGAGCATTATTCAGACACTAGATAGCGCCAAAGAGTCAAAAACAAATAGCTTATAGAAACGAAAACAGCTGATGGAGTATACACTAACCTGCACATTATTCAGACACTAGATGGCACCAAGCAGTCAAAAGAGCAAATCTGACAGAAATGAAAGCAGCTGATGGAGTATACACTAACCTGAGCATTATTCAGTCACAAGATGGTGTCAAACAGTCAAAAACACAAAGCTTATAGAAACGAAAACAGCTGATGGAGTATACACTAACCTGATCATTGTTCAGTCACAAGATGGCGCCAATAGTCAAAAACACGAAGCTGACAGAAAGGAAAACAGCTGATGGAGTATACACTAACCTGAGCATTATTCAGTCACAAGATGGCGCCAAACAGTCAAAAACCCAAATCTGACAGAAAGGAAAACAGCTGATGGAGTATACACTAACCTGATCATTGTTCAGTCACAAGATGGCGCCAATAGTCAAAAACACGAAGCTGACAGAAAGGAAAACAGCTGATGGAGTATACACTAACCTGATCATTGTTCAGTCACAAGATGGCGCCAATAGTCAAAAACACGAAGCTGACAGAAAGGAAAACAGCTGATGGAGTATACACTAACCTGCGCATTATTCAGACACAAGATGGCGCCAATAGTCAAAAACACAAAGCTGACAGAAACAAAAACAGCTGATGGAGTATACACTAACCTGAGCATTATTTAGACACAAGATGGCGCCAAACAGTCAAAAACCCAAATCTGACAGAAAGGAAAACAGCTGATGGAGTATACACTAACCTGAGCATTATTCAGACACTAGATGGCACCAAGCAGTCAAAGAGCAAATCTGACAGAAAGGAAAACAGCTGATGGAGTATACACTAACCTGAGCATTATTCAGTCACAAGATGGCGCCAAACAGTCAAAAACCCAAATCTGACAGAAAGGAAAACAGCTGATGGAGTATACACTAACCTGAGCATTATTCAGTCACAAGATGGCGTCAAACAGTCAAAAACGCAAAGCTGACAGAAACGAAAACAACTGATGGAGTATACACTAACCTGAGCATTATTCAGACACAAGATGGCACCAAACAGTCAAAAAAAAAACATGTGACAGACAAACAGACACATATGAATGTGAATGTAAGTATATGAATGTGAAAGTTTTCACTGAAGGGGATTCAAAGTTCCCAGATGAGCCTGCGTTATTTAGCATTTGTCATCAGGGAATAACATACCTTGGAATGTTGCGACTGACCAATCAGAATTGAGTATTCCAGACAGCTGTTTAATAATATCACTGGAAAAGGATTGCTTTAAAGGAAGAACAATTGACTAGAATTTGATTAAAGTTTATTAAGTAATAATAGAGTTTTTCAGCTGCTGTGATGTAAAACACCCAAAGAAGCGCTGCCCTCGAGCAGCAAAGCATCTGTTAGCTATAACCCAATCCAGTTGAACATCATTTTCAGATTGAGCATTGTAAATCATGTTTCAGATCCCCGTAGTCATCAGGCTCTCAGTGTGGGACAGAAAACCTGTGCCAGACCAACCAAGAGCCTCAATAACACCAACTATTCTTCTTCTCCTACTGACAGGTTTAAATGGCATCAACATATGGCAAGCCAATATTATCATTTAAACTCTGTGCAAGTAACTATCATATCACTGTACAAAATATCTGCTCTGTCGACTTTTGATGTTGAAAAGTCAACCCTTCAGTTTAACAAAGTGACTTTTATTGACATTTTAGTCTTTGAAATAATATATAAGAAATTATATATAGAGATAAACAAGTCTGGAGAATATCAGAAAGTGTACTGGCAGTTTTTTAAGGATTTTGTAGTGTAAAATACAACATCAACCCAGGCAATTTTTTAAAAACATTTCAAAACAAGTCAAAACTTCTTCTTAATAGGAATAAATCACTATTATACATATAATGGCACCATATCTGAATGTTTAGCTGAATAAAAAGCTTTCTGCTGAGGTATGCTTTGTTAGGATAGCACACTATTTGCCAGAGATACAATTATTTAAATATCTGAGGGTTTAAAAAAAATCTAAATACTCCTAAAATCATGTTTAAATTTCCCCATATGAAGTTCTTACTATTATATTATAGCACAGCATGTTTTATAGATCAAATGTTAAAAAGGCTTGCCATATAGAGTCCCCTCTCTTTTATTGTACTTTTAATAAGCTTTACTTTAAATGTTTAATAAGCTGAACTTTAATAAACTAATAGTTTTAATAAGCTTTCTATTGAGGTGTGGTTTGTTAGGACAGGACAACTTTTGTTTTTGCCTTCAGGAACAGGGTTGGGAAACGCTACACTGTGGTATGTTTTATAGATCAAATGTTAAAACGGCTTGCCATGTCAGCGCCAGTGGTGTAGTGGTTAGTGCGTCGACTCATGCACTCCGGTGTTCACGGCGACTCGAGTTCGATTCCGCCTTGCCAATCCTTCCCCTCTCTCTGCTTTCCATGCTCTCCTGTCAATACTGTCCTCTCAAATAAAGGTGAAAACCCCGAAAAAATTATTATAAAAAAAGGCTTGCCACATAGAGTCCCCTTACTCTTATAGTACTTTTAATAAGCTTTACTTTAAATGTTTAATAAGCTTTATACTTTTAAGAAGCTTTCTATCAAGGTTTGTTAAGGCAGGACAGATTTTGACCAGAGATCTAAGCAAACCCAAATGCTGAGAAAATCATGCTCACATTTCTCCAAATTAAGTTCTTACTAATATAAACTAAGCAGAGTTTCCCAAACCTGTTCCTGTAGGCACACCAACAGTGGATATTTTGGATGTCTCTCTTATCTGAACCATTCATTTCAGGTTTGAGTTTCTTCTAATGTTCTGATGAGTTGATTCTGGTGTGCTTGAATAGGAAGAGGTTGAAAATGTGGACTGTTGGTGTGCCTTCAGGAACAGGGTTGGGAACAGATGTTAAAAAGGCTCGCCATATAGAGTCCCCTCACTTTTATTGTACTCTGAATAAGCTTTACTTGAAATGTTTAATAAGCTGAACTTTAAAATAATAAAATTATACTTTTAATAAGCGTGTTAGGACATAACTAACTTTGACCGAGATCTAAAAAAAAAAGAATAAATTAAATGCTGAGGAAATCTTTAAAAATCTTTAAAATTCTCCACATTAATTTCTTAATAATATACACTTAGCAGTGTTTCCCAACTCTGTTCCTGTAGGCACACCAACACTACATATTTTGGATGGGAAACACTGCACTATAGTATGTTTTATAGATCAAATGTTAAAAAGGCTTGCCATATAGAGTCCCCTCTCTTTTATTGTACTTTTATTAACCTTTAATGTTTAATAATCTGTACTTTACAATAACAAAATTATACTTTTAATAAGTTTGTTAGGACAGGACAAATTTTGACAGAGATCTAAGCCAATCTAAATATTGAGAAAATCATGTTTAAATTTCTCCAAATTAAGTTCTTACTAATATACACTATAGCTGTGTTTCCCAACCCTGTTCCTGGAGACACACCAACACTACATATTTTGCATGTCTCCCTTATCTGAACCATTCAGTTCAGGTTTGAGTCTCTTCTAATGTTCTGATGAGTTGATTCAGATGTGTTTGAAAAGGAAGAGGTTGAAAATGTGGACTGTTGGTGTGCCTTTAGGAACAGGGTTGGGAAACACTGCACTATAGTATGTTTTATAGATCAGATGTTAAAAAGGCTTGCCATATAGAGTCCCCTCTCTTTTATTGCCAACCCGTGAGCGATGGCAGAGTGCATTAGCCTCCAAACGGCAGCAATTACCACATTGCAATTAGCACCAATCACAATTAAAGCAGCGCTGCAATTGCACGAGCAGATGCTGTGAGTCCTGCAGATGAGCGATGGACGGGTGTTTGCTGGCTGAGGGTGGTAAAAGTGACTGTATTAACCCAGAGCCACTCTCCTGTGTGTGGTACTCGGCCCGGGTCGGCGCTGGCGTGTGGGCCGTAATTGGCCAAATCCCTCCCTGTAGGAGCCGGAGGTCACATTCGGTTTCGCAGGTGCCTCTGAAATCCCTTTGTTTTTGGGCCCCTGTATAGCGGCTAAGCCTACAGCAACTGAGACGGCGCTACTCGGTTGTTTGAATAAAACCGAGGGTAAATATTGTCTGAGACCAAGTCAACACTTGTGTCATGCATTTTCAATTTGGCGTTCAATTAAGTCCATTTATTTTTTTCCCCCATTGCTAGGGGGGAAAGAAAAACAGGCCGTGTGCTGAGATTTGAGGAGGCTAATGAAGGAGTACTTTTTTTTTTTTTTTTTCTCGCTCTCAGACATTTGGAGAGTAACACTGACGACTTGATTAATAAAGACAGAGGGTCTGGGCGGCTATATTTACTATAATAGATGTGGAAATAAGCCTTTCCTAGTTTGAGTGCTAGCTGATTGGCTGCAATAGAGGAGGGTCTCTGCCCTCTTCTCCTCTTAAAGAGACAGTATATCTAAAATAATAATAATATTATTAATAATTATGACAATCTTACATTGTTTCAAGCTGGTTTCCCTTATGAAATAGGAAGTTTTTGAATACTTTGGGAAATAGTTCTTATTACAGATAACCCCTTATCTGTCCAATTATAGGTGAAACTGAAATCTGAATGTGATATATGCATGTAGTTAATATTAAATATATAAAATATAGATATAAGATATATTAAATATAGTTTCAGGTTTAGCATGTTTTATTTTTTTTAGTTGTACCTAAAGCTCCCAAATACAGGACGGTGACATTTTTAAAGGGCCATGAACCCTCACCCCACCCCCTATCTCAGCAGGGTGTTTTCACACCTCTAGTTTGAATAAAGGCAAGGAAAGTGGGCGAGTCCCACTTTGTTTAGGTGGGAGTGGCTAAAGAGGGAAGGGTTTGCATGAAAAGTTTCAGTTCGAGCACGTGCTGATTTTCACAGAGGCAAAACAAACACACAGATGCATGGAAGAAAGACAGTGACTATGTTTACATGGACATCAGTCATCGAATTATTTGCAAAATTCCTAATTTGTGGACTTTAACTGCAGTTTAGCACTTTCACTTTCATTCAGGAACATTTCATGCATGCCCCCCATGACAAATAAGAAATTGGATGCGAGGAACTGCTGGAAGAGTGTTGTTTTAATGGAATGTTTGATACAGAGAGAAAAAAAAGTAACTGAGAATAGCATCAGAAAGCCGTGTGTATAGACTATCCTGTCACAAAATGTGGATTTAATCCTACACAACGGTAGTAGTTTGATTGTGGTGTTTACATGAGAGCAGTATTTACAGCAGATCTTTCAGTCCATAATATTGTAGTGATAATAACGCACTGTAAACTTAGTAACTTAATCATGACTAAGGTATGTCTTTAAAAGCTGAAAGAGTACTGCTGACGAATCTAACTAACTTTGGCTCTGAATAAACATAAACAAAGAACACTGATCACACACTTACCAAATCTGTAGAGACAGGACAATCAACACAAACTGGAACCGCGTCTTTAAAAGGAGATGAGCGGCAAATCCAGATTTCACCATTTCCAGATGCGAAAAGCTCTCAGGTAAAAAAATGTTCCTTACAAACGTATTTTTGTCGCTTGTTAGCAGACCACTGTAATCCACATGTGTATATTAAGTATATTATATTAATAATATATTAAGTACACCTACTGGTTAGCATACACATTTTAACAGTTGCAGTGTATTGTAATGAACTATAATAAATTATTTAAATTTAACAGTTTAATACTTTTATTAATATTTAATATCTGCTAATAAAGTAAAAAAGGAAGCAATTTTATGATTTAAAGAACACATTCAGTACAAATAAACTGTTAATTTTACGAGGGTTTCTTCTAGCACAAAAATTTTTCACAACAACTTTTATATAATAAAAGACAGTGACAATGTCCGTTTACATTGGAACAATGCATTAAAAGTGGAAATGTGCATGATGTCACTATTTTCATAAAATTGCAATTTTATAAATATCTATTATTTTTAGCATGTTACAGCTTAGACTGTAAAAATCCAGGGTCCCACACCAATCACACCAATGTGGTGTGGCAATATTTACTCGACTCTGATTTTGTGTTTCTTTCTGGTCTGGTCTGGTCCCCCTGTCAGTGGAGCAGTCCGGTGAAATGACAATGAAAGCTGCTCCTGATTGGTCCTTGTGTGTTCGAAGTGCTGATTGGCTCATAGAAAGAACCCAGCAGTTGTAGTCAGAATTATTAGCCCCCTTTGAATTTTTTTTCTTCTTTAAATATTTCCCAAATGATGTTTAACAGAGGAAATTTTCACAGTATGTCTGATAATATTTTTTTCTCCTGGAGAAAGTCTTTATTTGTTTTATTTTGGCTAGAATAAAAGCAGTTTTTAATTTTTTAATCCATTTTAAGGTCAATATTATCAGCCCCTTTAAGCTATTTGTTTTCAATAGTCTACAAAACAAACCATCGTTATTACAATAACTTGCCTAATTACCCTAACCTGCCTAGTTAACCCAATTAACCTAGTTAAGCCTTTAAATGTCACTTTAAGCTGTACAGAAGTGTCTTGAAGAATATCTAGTCAAATATTAAGTGGATTAAACATATAATAATTAAGTTGTCCCCAAAAAATCTCAGGAATTGTGTTGTTTCAGCTCATTTTCTATGAGCAATTTGAACAAGCAGCACAAATATTTTTTGAGTGTACATACATTAGTATATACTGTATGTCACTACTTCTTAAAGGGATAGTTCACCGCCAAATTAAAATCGTCATCATTTATTCACCTCATGTAATTTCAAACCATTATAATCTTTTTTTTTTCCTGCTGCTGAGCATATTAAACAAAAATGCTTGATTACTAACATTCTTCAAATCATCACGAGACAAAGAAAACCATGTAGGTTTAGCATGAGACTGAGTAAATAATGACAGCATCTGAATTTGTAAAGTTACTAAAAGCTGGCACACAGCCAGTTGCTGGAGAAACCCTGCAGTTTCACTTTCGAGCACTAGAGGGGGCTGTTCAAGTTAAAAAAAACACACACACACACACACTTGTAAGGCTGCCAAAGACCACAATTACTAGAAAAAAACTACAATTTTTGCTCTGTGCATCATGTAGCATCCTTCTCATTCACATCTCATGTTCTCCTGCTCTCACTGCCTTGCATTTAACACAGCTTTTCAATAGCATATTCTGCAAAGTTTTTGTCAGTATTTAGTAAACTCTTGCGTCTGCCAGTTTTCTCATGTACTCAGTTCGGATTTGCATCCAGCCGTCGCTAGTGTCTTTTTCACCATGCTTGACTTGCATGTAAGCAACCATGACATTGCATATATACATCACATGCTATCGAGTCAAAACGAACCGCCGTGCCAGTCAAAACAAGCTCCCGTGATTGATTAGTCCTGCCTGACTTGAAGTCCATGACGCACCGCGGTAAAACATGCCAGATTCATTTGAGAGTCAGGGCCACACGACCACCTTCACTTCTCTGTCAGTTCACCAGACGAATGTATTTGCTCTGACACAGTAAACTGAAGATGAAGGATTACACACAAAGGCCTTTGGCAGGTTGTGACACAACAACTGTAAATAGCTGAAGTACAGAGGAAAGTAAAGCAATGTTTGGAAACGCTGGGTCAGGAACCGCTTGGATAAGGGACGCATTAAGGCGTTACGTCTGTGGAAAGAAATTATTATCTCTCAAAAAGTGTTTATGAGGGATTTGAAGGGAAATCTGTCAATCTTCTTCATGATTGAAGGTTTTACAGACATCAATATGATAAAATCAAATAAAATACGATACTTATACAGTTGAAGACTGTTAAAGAGAAGAGAATTATTAGCCCCGTGTATATTTTTTCCCCAATATTTGTTTAACGGAAAGATTTTTTTAACATGTTTCTACACAATAGTATTAATAACTGATTTCTTTAATCTTTGCCATGATGACAGCACATAATATTTAAAATATTATAATTAATAATATAATATGCAGTACTAGTATTCAGCTTAAAGTGATATTTAAAGGCTTAACTAGGTTGATTAGGTTAAAGTTAGGCTAATTAGCCAAGTCATAACTGGTTTGTTCTGGAGACAATCAAAAAACAATATTGCTTAAGGGGGCTAATAATATTGACCGTAAAATGGGTTTTAAAAAACTTTAAAACTGCTTTTATTCTAGCCGAAATAAAACAAATAAGACTTTCTCCAGAAGAAAAAATATTATCGTAAATACTGTAAAAAAAATCCATGCTCTGTTAAACATTATTTGGGAAATATTACAAATAAATAAATAAATAAATGAACAATAGGGTTAAAAATTGTGACTTCAACTGTAAATTATGCTTTTAAATTAAAATATTAAAATTATTTATATATATATATATGTTATAATATATACATTCATTTTAAATGTTAATATGTATGCTCACTGGCCACTTTTTTAGGTACACTTATCCAACTGCTCATTAACGCAAATTTCTAATCAGCCAATCACATGGCAGCAACTTAATGCATTCAGGCATGAGGCATGGTCAAGAAGATCTGCTGCAGTTCAAAGCGAGCATCAGAATGGGAAAGTGACTTTTAACGTGGCATGGTTGTTGGTGCCAGATGGGCTGGTCTGAGTATTTCAGAAACTGCTGATCTACTGAGATTTTCACGCACAACCATCTCTAGGGTTTACAGAGAATGGTCCGACAAAGAGAAAATCACCAATGAGCGACAGTTCTGTGTTCGCAAATGCCTTGTTGATGCCAGAGGTCAGAGGAGAATGGCCAGACTGGTTCCAGCTGATAGAAAGGCAACAGTAACTCAAATAAGCGCTCGTTACAACCGAGGTCTGCAGAAGAGCATCTCTGAAAACACAACACGTCTAACCTTGAGGCGGATGGGCTACAGCAGCAGAAGACCACACCGGGTGCCGCTCCTGTAAGCTAACAACAGGAAACTGAGGCTCATAAAGCGTGAATCATCTCAGACTGGTTTCTTGAACATGACAATGAGTTCACTGTAGTCAAATGGCCTCCACAGTCACCAGAGCTCAATCCAATAGAGCACCTTTGGGATGTGGTGGAATTGGAGATTGGCATCATGGATGTGCAGCCTACAAATCTGCAGCAACTGTGCGATGCTATCATGTCAATATGGCCCAAAATCTCTGAGGAATATTTCCAGTACCTTGTTGAATCTATGCCACGAAGAAGTAAGGCAGTTCTGAAGGCATGTACTGTACTTGTAAAATGTACCTTTAAAAAACATTGTGTATTTACAGTATGTGAATATGTGTGTGTATATTACATTTATTTTATATAACTAAATATAATATAACTATTTATTTAAAAATGAACTGTAATATTGATCTTTTTTATATGCATCCTCTTCGGGCCCGTTTCTTCTAACCAGCTATAATAGTCCCCTGGTTTGGTCTAATGAGGATAATGAATTGGTCCTCCTGGGTTATTGTAATGAGCTTCCCTCCCAAAGGAAAACATGCAGATCGCTGCTGTGAAAATAAATAGTGTGAATGTGAGATCACTGGCCTGAAATCATGTTCTGCTTAGCATGTGTCTGCGAAAACACAACCCATGCACTCAGGCTTTTCTTCCCAGCATCCCAGAAACTCCTCTAAGCTGAGTTTACAGTTTGTTAAAGTGAGCGTTTCTTCTAAAAACATTACTTAAAAACATAGTTCTGAGGTTTTAGAGAGCAACTAACTATACGTTGTGACACTTTCACTGCAGAGTTTCACTGTAAAAATAAAGTAGATTGTCCCAGGGAAAACCTATATGTTTCAGTGTGTTACGAGCTGCAGAGGGGGACTAAATATATATATTTTTCTTCATTACCGTATTTACAGCAAATATGTTTTTAAAGCATCTTTTTTTTTTTAAATAACATTAAATAAAATAATTAATTCCTAAAGCATAACAAGCACTACACGTAGTTTCTTCTTATTTTAAACTGGACACATCATTACCTTCTGAGAATAAGCTGACTCTTTTTAGTTAACATGTTTAATTGGATTGAAAATTGAGCTGAATTCATTCGGGATCTAGACTAATCCAACTGAATTTGTTTTTGAGTCAACAACTCACTGATTCAAATAATCCAGTCAGTGTGAATCACCAGTTAATGATTCACTGACTCATATGATGCACTTAGATCGAATCTCGCGTTAATAGCTCAGTGATTCAAATGATTCAGTCAGAGTGAATCTCCACCAAGTGACTCATATTTCTGAACTGCTGTCTGAAGGAATTAGAAGTTAGTTTAAAAATTGAACATAATTTTAAAATAACACAAAGTAAAGACCATGTAAAAGGAAAATTTACAATGTTTTGCTTGCAGACATTGTTAGACTTAAGGGGATCAATTAATCTATGCAAGTTAATCCACTGTTTATTTGTTTCTTTGTTTTGCTAATCTTTAATTGAAATCTTCCCATTTGCTGCTTGTGTCACATCAGAAAAAGGGTCAGATGACCAATCAGAGCATCAGAAAAGGACCATCTGACCAATGAAAGTAGAGCCATCTAACCATTAAGATCAGAAAAAGGGTCATCTGACCAATCAGAGCATCAGAATAGGCCATCTGACCAATGAAAGTAGAGCCATCTAACCAATAAGATCAGAAAAAGGGTCATATGACCAATTAATGTGTCACACCACCATTTTAAAGGCGAAATACAGCCTAACGTACATCTGGCTACAAAATTCGTGATCTCCAGAAACGTATTTAAGGGTACATTTTCAGAATGAGCCTGTGTTGTGAAATGTAGTACTCCTCATAGCGTCTAGCTAGATATAGAGTAACAGCTTTAGCTAGACCCTTAGTCATGCAAATCTACAATTCAGAATCTTGCAGTTTGGCTGGCTTCATTCTTGCTGTAGTTTTGCCAGCAGAGCAGATGCCACACATCTGTCATGAACTGACCAATACGAAACATGTTTGAGGGATTTTCGGGCGCAGAAATGTGTGCTGCGCTGCTGATTCACCGAACTCATCCCACAATCTTTATATTCCTCCATTAACCACTGTCTCTGCTCTCAGTGCCCGCTGCTGAAAGTTTCCACTTAATCCAGTCTGACGGCTTTTGCCCACTAACTAGGGAGAAAGATCTAAAGAGAACGAAGGGTTGATTTGTGGTCATATGTGGCATGTTTAAGTAAGCCTTCTACCAATAATAGATGAAGTCAGTGCTTAGCAACGCCCTGCAAGTTCCATAATGTTGTGACATTGGTGACACTGACGACATTGAGCCTCTAATTCCAGGGAAGATGGAATATATGAAATATCATATTAGTTAGGCTAAATATTTATTTACCAACCACTTTCCATGCTTTAGCTTTCCATGAATCACTTTATTCTGGTTAGCAAGTCCTTGTTGTACTGTTTTAATGGTGTCTAATTTTTGTTGGTCCATCCAAGGTCAAAAAACACTTTGATTTTCTCATAATATCCATTGCTACATCAACTCTCGTCAAAATGGCTGATTCAAGGGCCCATTTTTCTCTGAACCACACCTTTCACACTGCACTGATTGGTCACGTGGCTCTACTGTCCTCTGAGTGGTCATTTGACCCTACTTTGACTGGTCAGATGGCTGTTCTCTCGTCTGATTGGTTAGATAACTCTGCTCTAATTTGTTAGATTCTTTATTGTGCTCTAATTGGTCAGATGGGCTTACGTTGCTGTTATGTAGCTCTACCCTACTTTGATAGCATTATCTGATCTTATTGGTTAGATGGCTCTACTTTCATTGGTCAGCTGGTCCTTTTCTGATGCTCTGATTGGTTAGATGGCTGTACTTTCATTGGTCAGATGACCCCTTTTCTGATCTTTATGGTTAGATGGCTATACTTTCATTGGTCAGATGGTCCTTTTCTGATGCTCTGATTGGTCAGATGACCCATTTTCTGATCTTAATGGTTAGATGGCTCTACTTTCATTGGTCAGATGGCCTATTCTGATGCTCTAATTGGTCATATGGCCCTTTTTCTGATCTTATTGGTTAGATGGCTCTTTCATTAGTCAGATGGGCTTTTCTGATGCTCTAATTGGTCATATGACCCTTTTTCTGATCTTATTGGTTAGATGGCTCTTTCATTGGTCAGATGGCCTATTCTGATGCTCTAATTGGTCAGATGACCCTTTTTCTGATCTTATTGGTTAGATGGCTCTTTCATTGGTCAGATGGCCTATTCTGATGCTCTAATTGGTCATATGACCCTTTTTCTGATCTTATTGGTTAGATGGCTCTACTTTCATTGGTCAGATGGTCCTTTTCTAATGCTTTGATTGGTCAGATGACCCTTTTTCTGATCTTATTGGTTAGATGACTCTACTTTCATTGGTCAGATGGCATATTCCGATGCTCTGATTGGTCAGATGACCCTTTTTCTGATCTTAATGGTTAGATGGCTCTACTTTCATTGGTCAGATGGCCTATTCTGATGCTCTGATTGGTCACATGACCCTTTTTCTGATCTTAATGGTTAGATGGCTCTACTTTCATCGGTCAGATGGTCCTTTTCTGATGCTCTAATTGGTCATATGACTCTTTTTCTGATCTAAATGGTTAGATGGCTCTACTTTCATTGGTCAGATGCTCCTTTTCTGATGCTCTGATTGGTCATATGACCCTTTTTCTGATCTTAATGGTTAAGTGGCTCTACTTTTATTGGTCAGATGGCCTATTCTGATGCTCTGATTGGTCAGATTACCCTTTTTCTGATCTTATTGGTTAGATGGCTCTACTTTCATTGGTCAGATGGTCCTTTTCTGATGCTCTGATTGGTCACATGACCCTTTTTCTGATCTTATTGGTTAGATGGCTCTACTTTTATTGGTCAGATGGTCCTTTTCTGATGCTCTAATTGGTCACATGACTCTTTTTCTGATCTTAATGGTTAGATGGCTCTACTTTCATTGTTTATTGTTTATTGTTTATTGTCATTGTTATTTTAGATGGCCTTTCACTGATCTTATTGGTTAGATGGCTCTGCTCAGCTCTAATTGGCCAGAGGGCCGTATTTTGCTGTTATTAGTCACAGGTAGTTGGAAGATCTGTGTAAAAGACCTGCCGGCACAGCTGGAAAAATTTCTAGAGGAAACATTGAATTGTATAACGATGGTTTGTTCTGTAGACAATCAAAAAACAATATTGCTTAAGGGCAGGGCTGGAGCAAGCTGAACTGGCGCTCTAGGCAAACGACGATCACACCACCTTCAACCTGAAGGTGAAAACTGAAGTGACCGGTTTGCGAAGACCGGGGGGGTGATGGGGCTGGTGGATGTGTGGGGGTGTCGCGGATGAAAGTGAGAACCTGGTGGTGGGGCTGTGTCGCAGATGAAAGTGAGGATGCCGCCCTCAGTATTCTGCTGTCCTAGGCAGCTGCCTATGTCGCCTCTATGGATGCGCTGGCCCTGCTTAAGGGGGCTGCCAAGGTTGCCTCTATGGATGTGCTGGCCCTACTTAAGGGGGCTAATAATATTGACCTTAAAATGGGTTAAAAAAAATTAAAAACTGCTTTTATTTTAGCAGAAATAAAACAAATAAGACTTTCTCCAGAAGAACAAAATATTATCAGAATTACTGTAAAAAATTGCTCCGTTAAACATAATTTGGGAAATATTTGAAAATAAAAAAAATCACAAGAGGGCGAATCATTTTGTCTTCAGTTGTATCTGAATAAGAAAAGGTATAACCGTCTCTCTCTCTCTCTCTCTCTCTCTCTCTCTCTCTCTCTCTCTCTCTCTCTCTCTCTCTCTCTCTCTCTCTGTGTCTCTCTCTCTCTCTCTCTCTCTCTCTCTCTCTCTCTCTCTCTCTCTCTGTGTCTCTCTCTCTCTCTCTCTCTCTCTCTCTCTCTCTCAGTTTTGTGATTTTATTATAATTGTTTTCAGCTCCGTCTTGCCAATAAGATATGATGGAGCTGGGCAGAGTGGCATGGGAATGGCAGTGTGGCGGTTAGAGGCCGTATTTTGATTGGCGTCTCTTTCCCAGTCCAGTCTCCGCATGCGTCTGCCAAACTGTACACATTCAATCAAACAACCCCGTTTCCATGGAGACGGTAATAAATTAGAAGTGAACGCTGTGATTGTTTAAAGCATTTTCCAATTTCCTTGGAATGAAAAAGAGTAAATTTTCAATTTGCGTATGTACATAATGGGGATGGAAAGGCCAGGCAATATTCTCCAATTCTATTAAATTGGTATTTGTGGATATGAAAGTAGTGCAATGAAAGGGCTTCATCAGGATTTCAGTGGATTGTCTCAAGCTGCAGATAAAATAGTATCACTCTAGAGTATAAACGGTAATAAAAATATAGCCTTTCATTACAACATTCAGTTAAGTTTATTTGACATATTTTCTGTTTTTATTTATTTGTATTATTTACTTTATTTGTAATAGATTTTTATTTTAGTTTTAGATCATTTTAAGTTAAACTACATGAAAATGAAAGGATGATTATAATTTTGGCACCTAGCTGCTATAAGAAATAAATATTTTTAATTAATTCATAAATTTTCACTTGATATTTTAAGTAGCAAAAATTATTTAAATTCATCAGAGGTCGCCACAGCGGAATGAACCGCCAACTTATCCAGCAAATGTTTTACACAGCAGATGCCCTTCCAACTGCAACCCAGTATTGGGAAACATCCATACACACTCATTCACAACCAGTTGAACTGTAGCGCATATGTTTGGACTGTGGGGGAAACCGGAGCACCCGGAGGAAACCCACGCCAACACGGAAGAGCACATGCAAACTCCACACGAAAATGCCAACTGACCTAGCCGGGACTGGAACCAGCGATCTTCTTGCTGTAAGGCGACATTTAAATGGTTTTAGTAATTTGTAATCGGGCAGATCTGCAAAATATAGAAATTAATAATATTGTTACTAAACGTATGCAAAAATAAACATACATATTTACGCATTTGTTTTAGAAGGTGTATAGTTTTAATACACTATATTTTCCATTTTAATATATATATATATATATATATATATATATATATATATATATACATATAATTAATATTTAAAATTAATATATATATTATTAATATTTAAAATTAATATATATATATTATTAATATTTATATTATTATATTTATAATATCAGATATAGTTTTTCAGATATGATAAACTTATCACCGAACTCATTTTAATATATTTTTAAGGGTTAAATGAACAGTCTAATCGTAAAATGCAGTTAGTTACTGTACTTTAGAAGGTGAGTAACTTGGAGCTCAAAATTAAGTTGACTAAACTTAATCTGTATACACTCAAAGCAAAGATTTATGCTGCTTTTTAAATCAACAAAAGCTGAATCAACAAAATTCCTAAGGGTTTTTTAGGACAACTTAATTGTTTTATCTTCAATCCACTTAAATTTGTAAAAACAATCAAGTTAACTTAATCGATTTGAGTTGGGACAACATGAAAGACTTTTTTTCACAGTGTAATTATGCACATATTTCTTTCACTTAATGTTTTAAGTTTGTTTTACTCACTTTTTAAGTAAAGTCAACTAATCACTTTAAAAGTAACAGGTCTACTCACCGTTTTTTAATAAAATCAGCTACTGTAATCACTTACAGTGTAGGATTAATACAAACTTTAGTTATCTAATTATCAAATAAAACCTTGTTGCTGAGTGTTAGCAAGAAACACATTTAAAAATGGTTACAAGTTATGTATTTTTATAAATGTATTTTTAAGGGTTTATTTTATTTTTAA
>NC_079446.1:2369844-2379844 GCF_903798145.1 Danio aesculapii | reverse complement strand
TGAGTGGCACCTTTTTTGAATGATTTACTAACGGCCGTGAGCATTTTGCGCGCTGCTTATTAAATAAGTAAACTCAGAACAAAAAAAACATGCTACGTCAGTCACGTCTATTTCATTCTCCAATCAAATGAAAGCAGAGGCGGGGTTTCCGTTGAGGTGACAGCAGTGTTCGTGTTGTCAAGATGACTACAGAGACTTTTAAAGATGAAGGAAACACTAGTGGATACTGTTTTGAGTTATCCAGAGCTGTATGACTTCACAAATCTTGCATATCACAATATTATTAAATATTAAAACTATACCAATATCAACAGCAACACTTGCGCACAGTACGCAGCTGATTCAGTCATTGCCCAGCAACATAAAAAGCGGACCGCACTTCTTTTTTTCTTGTCAACAAAAAGGCACCTCGCGTGTGGTGCACCTCGCATTTTTGTAACAATAATAAATATGAATAATAATACCTTACATTTATATAGCACTTTTCTGGGCACTCAAAGTGCTTTACCCATTGGGGCAATCTCCTCATCCACCACCAGTGTGCAGCATCCACCTGGATGATGCGACGGCACACTACACACCAGCTGATTGGTGTAGAGGAGAGTGATGAAGCCAGTTATGATATGGGGATGGTTAGGAGGCCATGATGGACAGAGGCCAGTGGGCAGATTTAGCCTGGATGCCGGGGTTAAACCCCTACTCTTTTTTTTTTTTTTTTTGAAGGACATCCTGGGATTTTTAATGACCACAGAGAGAGGACCTCGGTTTAACGTCTCATCCGAAGGACGGCGCTCAATGAGCAGTATAGAGTTCCCATCACTATACTGGGGCATTAGGACCCACACAGACCGCAGGTTGGGCGCTCCCTGCTGGCCTCACTAACACCACTTCCGGCAGTAACCTAGCTTTCACATGTGGTCTCCCACCCAGGTACTGACGGGCGCAACCCTGCTTAGATTCATTGGGCAACCATGTGAGAGTTACAGAGAGCTAGCTGCGGCGTAAAAGAACATTCAATTTGATACAACAATGGTGGCTGATGTCAAAGAAGGCGGAGTTTTAGAACACACCCACTATTTGCGTAATCATCACAGACTAATGGAAGCTCGAAAGTGTTTAGGAGCCAAAATGAACTCCCCAACAGTTCGCTTTAGTGAGTTATTTCAAACTGCCGAAATGACCTCAAAATTAACTTAGATTTGGGTGGATTTTGTTGGAAATTGTCATTTGAGTTTTTTCTTTGATTTTGTTTGAAGTGGGCTTTAACCTGAAGTCTTTTTTTTTTTCAATTTTTTCCCCCCTTTTTTTTGGCGAGTCAAAATCTGAGATGAAATCATGCATCTGAACTCAAGTCATGAGTCTGTACTCTGCATAAAGTTCACCCGCTGGGTTTCTGACAACAGCAAGGTAGACAAAACACATACTGATATCATCCACAATGGTAATCATCCACACCGAAAAAAAAAAGTTTCATTGAATTTACTACATTTTACAATTTATATAGGCTTAATTTAATAAAACAAATTAAGTTGAACATTACTAAATTAAATTTGGTTGTTTAAATTCAGCCTATATAAATTGTTTGCAACCACTTACCTTAAAAAAAGTTAATAAATACAATGAATACATTTTTTTTCAGTGCATCAGCCTCACTTTGATTTACAAAGCATTTGAAAGAGGGAGGACAGCCTCAAATATATTAATCCAGAAAAGCGTAGATGACTTCTGACTGAATAACTCACGAGAGGAGAGACGGAAGCTGTGGATTCGGCTCTAGAAAGGCCATCATTCCCGCAGACCTGTCCTCACCCTCGGCAGATGGGGATTTCTGCTATTTTGGAGAGTCTCAGTGGTTTTCTGATAGGAATGACAGTCTGCAGCTGCTGCACTCATCAGGGCTTGTAATGTGTTTCTCCTGAGGACTGAATCCGCGTAAAATACATTTGAAAATCTGGCTGGACATACTGTGTAGTACATGGAAAAGCAAACCTATTTTATTAAAGCAAGTGGAATTAGATGTCATATTTACATTAAAGTATCATAACTTAAACTAAGCTTGAAACTCGACAAATGCTGATGTTGCTGTTATAATAATAATAATAATAATAACAACAACAACAACAACAACAATAATAATAATAATAATAATAATAATAATAATAATAATAATAATAATAATATAATAATATAATAATATAATAATAATAATAATAATAATAATAATAATAATAATAATATAATAATAATAATAATATAATAATAATAATAATAATAATAATAATAATAATGTTTTATTTTAACACTGATTTACTGATGATTTAACACAACTTGTGTTAAAAATGTCAAATAAGAATATCATAATTTAATAATACAAAATAATTCAAATTACTCTGAAAATATGGAATATTTTATTTTAAATCATTCACCTAGTTTTTAGTTCAAGGTAGCATCAATATTACTATCATTTTTTCTATCATTAAGTTGTTATTACTGTAATGCTAATAATAATATTAATAATTAAAATAATAACAATAATATATATTTTTTTCAAATAATAATTCAAATAAGTCTGAAAAATTGATAACTGTATTTCGATATTGTCATTCAACTAGTTATTAGTTCAAAGTAGCGTTAATTTTACTATCACTAACTGTGTTGTTATTACTGTAATTTTAATATTAATGTTAATAATTATTACAATAACAATAAAAAAAATTCAAATAATAATATATATTTTTAAATGTTTTCCAAGTGATGTTTTATGGAGCAAGGACATTTGCACAACATTTTCTGTAATTTAAAAGTTACTTACTGTATTTAAAATTAGACACTTCAAGCTTTCTGTCTCATGTCTGTGTGTTTTGTTTTCGAGGAGTATCAGTTCACGCACACACTGTATATTCCCTATTTTGCAAAAGCACACACTTTTGTTGTTATTATGAGTGTACACAAAAAAAAGACGCCTAACAGATTCAAATGGTGTACAACACTTATTTGTGTGACCAAAATCAGGTGAGCAGTATTGTTAATGTCTGATAAGAAAAAAGAGATGCTGGTCATGGAAGTGTCCTCAGAGGGTTAAGATCAAACTAAACTTAAAATCAATGCTGAAACTCAAATGTTGTTGTTATAATAATAATAATAATAATAATAATAATAATAATAATAATAATAATAATAATAATAATAATAATAGTAATAATAATAATAATAATAATAATAATAATAATGTTTTATCTGAACACTATCTGATTTTTATCTGATAATGTGTCTTAAATTTTTCAAATAAGAATATCATAGTTTAATAGGTTAATATAAGTATACCAATTCAAATATGTTTTTCCTGACAAATCTGAAAACATTGAATATTTTATCTGACAAATTGTCATTCAACTAGTAAATAGTTCAAAATATCAAACATTTTACTATAACAAAAAGTTTATTTATTGTTTATAAAAACTGTGTCATTAGTATTATTGTGTTTTATTTTTTTCATTGTTATTAAATTTGATTATTTTGTTTTAGTTTATGATTTTTTCCCCCCACAGAAGTGATGTTTAATGGAGCAAGGACATTTCCCACAGTATTTCCTGTAATATTTTTTAATATGGTTAAAATAATAGCTGATTTTCAATAAACACTTATTTTCAAGGTCAATATTATTGACCCCCTTAAGAAATTATTATTAGTAGTAGTAGTAGTAGTAGTTTTTTGGATATGGCTACACAATAAACCACTGTTGTCCAATGACTTGCCTAATTATCCTAATTTGCCTAGTTAACCTAATTAACCTAGTTAAGCCTAACAATGTCACTTTAAGCTGTATACTAGTGCTGTATCTTGTAAAAAAAAATTGTAAAATATTATGTACTCTTTCATCATGGCAGAGATAAAAATAAATTAGACACTACAAATTATTTACAAACGTTTTGGGAAAAAATCCTGTCTCTGTTAAACAGCACTTGTGAAATATTGTGACTATACTGTACATACACCAAGTTTTAGTTTTGGGTGATTTCCGTTTTGGCAACTAGCTGAAATAATACATTTTAGGGCTTATGTAGGTTTAGGGCTTACATGTTAATTATTACAATCTCCTATTGTTGTAAATATCAGTATTGAGCATGTACAGGTCAGAAGAATAAGGATTAGCCATAAAAGCTATTACTGTATGTTCCTCAGAGATGCCATAAGTTTCAGACGTTCTGAAAAATCACTCATGGAACTCTGGAGGAATGAGTTCATATCTGCAGGACAGGCGTTTTTTTCAGCGGATCATTTGAGAAGGAGAGGGCATTCAGAGTTTCAGATAAAAAAAGAGACACATGGCGAGCAGGAGTATTGACTTCATGTCCTCTCTGTGGTTTGGCAGAGATGTGCAGAAATCTCTTACCTGACTGCAGGCTTCATTTACTGCGAGCTGGAGATTCAGGTCAGCGAATGTCTCTTCTGAGGAAACCAGACCATCCAGAGATGAGACTCTGAAACTAAACTCTAAACTACTGCTGCCCACAAAAGCCTGAGAAAAACACACCTACAGCTCTTTCTTTAGACTCACTGTATACATACTAATGCATGAGTACTGCCGTGAGTCAAAATGTGATATGTATTTTATGGAAAAGTGTGTTCTGGTTCTTGAATCTGATTGGTTGAGAGGTCTTTCCAGCATGTGAAATTCAGTCTAGTATCATCAAGGGAACCACTTCAACAATTGTTTCACTCCACCTGCAGCATTTCACACATGTCAGAGGACCAAAACTACTAGAAATGCACAACGTCTGGTGTGTTTGTGTCATAAATTTTGGTTTAAGTGAGAATGGATTTGCTTAAACATCAAACTTGCAGTTTATTTATAAAGAAATTGCCTGATCAAAAACATGTTTCAGCGTTTTTGGACTCATGAACTGAAAAAAAACCAGCCTTACCTTTGACACTTCTGGAATGTACTGCAGACTGTTATATAGGTGTCTATAGTGGATACACTGTGTATACATGCAAATGCATGAGTGCTGCCATGAGTCAGAATGTGAGATGTATTTTTATGGACAAGTTTGTTCTGGTTCTTGAATCTGATTGGTTGAGGTCTTTCCAGCATGTTATATTCAGTCCAGAATTACCACTTCAACAATGATTTCGCCCCACCTGCAGTAGTTCTCACATGTCATAGGACCAAATCTACTAAAATGTGCAAAGTCTGCTGTTTGTGTCACAAGTTTTGGTTTAGGTGAGAATGTATTTGTTTAAACTTCAAACTTTCAGTTTATTTATTAAATTAAACTGGTTATATAACATAAGTTAAACACAGTTAAATTAGTTTTCTAAGTTGTGCTTAGCAATGTTTACATTAAAAGTTTGTTCTGGTTCTTGAATCTGATTGATTGAGAGGTCTTGCCAGCATGTGATACAGCCTGATCTCACCAGAAAACGTAAGTGTTTTTCGTTTTGTCAGTTTAGCGGCTAATTCGTACGAATTCGTATGAGTTCAGTCGTTCGAAATTGTACGATTTTTAAAAAGGAGGCGTGGCACCTAACCCCACCCCTAAACCCAACTGTCATTGGGGGATGAGCAAATCGTACTAAATCGAATGAATTAGACGATTTAGCCACTAAATCAAAAGTTACGAATTGCCGTGAGATTGTGTTGGATATTCAGTCAAGTATTTTCAAGGGAACCACTTCGACAATTGTGTCAGTCCACCTGCACTATTTGTCAAGTCATAGGACCAAATCTACTAAAATGTACAAAGCCTGCTGTGTCATAAGTTTTGGTCTAGGCGAGGATGTGTTTGTTAAAATATCAAACTTGCAATTTGTTCATAAAGAAATGCTTTGATCAAAAACTTGTTTCAGCATTTTCAAGCTTAATTAAATCTAACTAAAAAACAGCCTTATCTTTGACACTACTTCTGGAATCTACTGCAGACTGATATATATATATGTGTTTCTATGGTGCATACACTGTGGAAAAAAGCCTTACATTTTTAAGTTGAATCAAATTAATCATATGATTCAGATTTATTTGATTATGGTTCATTAAATTAATTAGGTTTCATTTAATATAATTAAACTGTCTTAAACCGGTTTTATAACAAAAAAAAAAGTTTGAAACATGATTAAACTTGTTTTATAAGTAGTGCTGAGCAATGTTTACATTAAAAAGTTTGTTCTGGTTCTTGAATCTGATTGGTTGAAAGGTCTTTCCAGCATGTGATATTCAGTCCAGTATTATCAAGGGAACCACTTCAACAATTGTATCCCTCCACCTGTAGCATTTCTGCACAGCAGTTTGCTGTGTTTATGTCACAAGTTTTGGCTTAAGTAAGAATATATTTGTTTAAACATCAAACTTGCAGTTTATTTATAAAGAAATTGTCTGATCAAAAACACGTTTCAGCAATTTCAGACTCATGAACATACTAAAACACTTCCTTACCTTGGACACTTCTTCTGGAATCTACAGCAGACTGTTATATACGTTACTATGAGAAAAATTATTGTTTGCCTTACATTTTTAAGTTGTTTCATTTGAACTAAAATGATTTAAACTTTCGTTATATAAAATTAAACGTGTCCTGAACCGCTTTCATAACAAAACAGAACAAAAAAAAGTTATAAAGATGATTAAATTAGTTTTCTAAGTAGTGCTTGGCAATGTTTGCATCAAAAGTTTGCTCTGGTTCTTAAATCTGATTGGTTGAGAGGTCTTTCCAGCATGTTGTATTCAGTCCAGTACCACTTCAGCAATTGTATCCCTCCACCTGCAGCATTTCTCATATGCCATAGGACCAAACCTCCTAAAATGTACAAAGTCTGGTGTGTTTATGTCACGAGTTTTGGTTTAAGTAAGAATGTATTTGTTCAAACATCAAACTTGCAGTTTATTTAGAAAGAAATTGTCTGATCGAAAACATGTTTCAGCAATTTCGGGCTTGTGAACTAAAACAGCCTTACCTTGGACACTTCTTCTGGAATCTACTGTAGACTGTTATATACGTTTCCATGGTGGATACACTGTGTACACATACAAATGCATGAGTGCTGCCATGAGTCAGAATGTGAGATGTATTTTTATGGACAAGTTTGTTCTGGTCTTTTAATCTGTCTGGTTTAGCTCAGCTACTAAATACGATCTCCAAAGACTACGTCGAATAGTTCGGACTGCTGAGCGAATCACTGGTACAACCCTTCCTACTCCCCAAGAACTGTACTTATCCAGAGCGAGCAGAAGGGCTGCCAAAATCACTCTGGACCCCTCACACCCAGCACACTGCCTCTTTGAACTGTTACCTTCTGGTCGACGCTACAGAGCACTGCGCACCAGAACAGCCCGACACTGAAACAGTTTCTTCCCTCAGGCAATCCATCTCATGAACTCGTGATGATAATAATTGTGGAACCAACATCACTACTGCTATACACTTTTATACACATATACACTTATTTAATCACACACTTTACATGCCAATTTGCACATAACAGCTGCACATATAACATTGTATATAGTAATAAACACGTACATACACTTGTTAATCTGTATATTTGCACTCACTACTTACTTCTATTTTTTTTTTATATATTTATGATCTGTTTTTTGTCCTGTCTCTGTAATCCTGTTGCACTGTAGAAGCTCTGTCACCAAAACAAATTCCTCGTATGTGTGAACATACCTGGCAATAAAGCTCTTTCTGATTCTGATTCTGATTAGTTGAGAGGTCTTACCAACCTGAACTAATAAGTCTAGAATTACCACTTCAGCTAGCCTCATCTTGGATACTTATTCTGGAATCTACCGCTGACTATTATATGTTTCCATGGTGGATACACTGTGGAAAAATTTACCTTCTTTTTTTAGTTGAATCAAATTACCCTTATGAGTCATTTGAACTCAAATTAAATTAAATTAACTATAGTTAAATACATTTAAAACTGTCTTAAACAGGTTAGATAACACACAAAAAAGTTAGTAACATGATTAAATTAGTTTTATAAGTAGTGCTGGGGAATGTTTACATTAATCGCGTTATTTTCTGCAATTAATCTAGATTAATTCTAGATTTCTTTTTGATTTTACCTAAACATAGTTGGGAAAAACACACATTTTAACTAAACAAATGTAATAAATTGATATATTTATTAAAATAATGTTTCAGTCACCAAACATCTTTAGAAATTTGAAAGATAATATATTTAAATTCATGCAAAATATTGCAAAATCAATTACAAACTAGAATTTTAACACAATTTAATTTATTTAATGCTCTTTTTAAAATTAATATTGAATATTTTTGCCTGACATATAAATTTAGTTACTCATTTTTAGACTGTTATCGTAAGTTATTTTGTTAGATTAGCTCCAGATTTGGCTTCAGTACTGACGAATCGAATATATATATGTGCGAATATAATATTGTAATGCATCCTCTAGAAAATATTAATATTAGTGAGTGATTTGTGAGAGGTGTACTCATTTATGCTGAGCACTATACTGTATATATAAACATATAGACCCAACTGTTTCTTTTTTTCCCTCTAGACTGACATATTTCTAACCCAATGCACCGCCAAAATGTTAATGAGCTGAAAGAAAGTGTGTAATTTACTTTGAAACAGTTTTTCGAGTCCTGCATGTGTAATAGCCGCGAGCGCAGTGATGATCGAGCACAGCCGCTCATTTCAACAGCATTACATTTACTTAATGTGACAAATGTGTTCCCTCTCTAAAATTCCAAAAGCCTCCTAAATATATTCATCCTGGCGCCGACTCTGCAAACACCTTACCGTTGGCACATAGCGGCATATAAAACATCCGCTCGGAACGCTGTGTAAAGAATCTGTGTTTACTGCAAACCTCTCAGTCTGAAAAATAAATCTTCAGACAGCTTTAAACCTTTGTGTGTGTGTGTGTGTGTGTGTGTGTGTGTGGGGGGGGGGGTCTTATTATCTTAGTCTTTCTCATTGTTTAGTGCATTTGCATGTGGCTCATGCATAGCTGCCAATGATGATGCATTTTGCTCCTAAATCATCCTCACTCCCATGGGATGCCGCTGCAGATTTGTAATACAATCCCCTCACCAGCCTTTTGCATGCGTGCCTGTATTAAATCAGGTATTCTATGCCTAACAGCTGTTTTTGTATTAATCACCTGTGAATCTGAGGTCCAGTCTGGGCAGGACTCGATGATGTTGTCAAATCAGAAGCATGACAAAAAGCAATGATGTGCAGAAACACACCGAAAGACTAAACCTGCAGCTGTTTTACATATCAGCGTTCACAAATGATCTGCGTCAGTGGCGCCGTAAATCACTTCCATTAGATTTGAATGGACATTTCCTCATAGTGGAGTCACGTGAAATCAGCTGTGGAGTTTTATTGGATGACAACGAAAGGATGTTGAGACTTATAGGTCTTGTGTAGTGCTTTGAAATGTGCATTTTTATTCAATGTTTGATGTAATCTCAGCTGAAAAGAAAAGGCGGGACATACATTAGCTCCTCCCCTTTTTAAAAAGTAGCCAATAGGGTTTTGTTTGATCACAGCTCTGCCAGTGAGAGTGGTTAAGCTCAAGCGCATCAAATGAACAGCAAATGAGAAGCATCTTGAATGGGGCGGGGCATGTCAGATACTACAGAGCATTTGATTGGTCAGAAGATTTGATGAGAAACTGTAGTATGAGGTGACGTGAATGAAACCGTTGATCCATTTTGACGTAAGTGACAAACTGCAAGCTTTACATGTTCATATCGGTTTTATATCTCCCAAATACAAACTTTGTCACTGTTTTGGAGCACTGAACATATAGATGCCCTCAAAACCAAACTGACATCTAATTTTTTTTTTAATTATTTTAATTTTATGGGACCTTTAATGTTGAGAGGGTATTTGCAATTGGAATTACGTATTTGAAACAACAATATTTCTTATTACTCTGTGTTAGCATGCTAGATAATTACAAAAAAAACCTGAAAACAATAAAAAAAATGTATAAAAAAATGTATTATTA
>NC_079446.1:2359844-2364844 GCF_903798145.1 Danio aesculapii | reverse complement strand
ACTCCATCCATGCTTGCCACTTATTACTAAAACACAAAAAAAGCTCATTATTTATCCCCTGTGTGCTGTTGGGGATGTTTCCATCCACTCTGAGGGGATTTTGAGTCATAATTTGGCCACAACTGTCTCATATTTTGGAAAAATGCTTTGAATTTCTTCAAAAAAAGCTCAACAATACACTCTGGGCAAATTCACTACCCTTTCGTTATGTTCAGGACTGTTCTTTCCCCATTGACTTTCATTATAATGTCATTTTGTGATTACAAAGCCACGACATAATCATGCATTCTTGATTCTTGCTGGTTTTCCCTGTAAAATGAGCAGTTGTTACTCTAGATCAGGGGTCACCAAACTTGTTCCTGGAGAGCCGGTGTCCTGCAGATTTTAGCTCCAACCCTAATCAAACACACCTGAACGAGCTAATCAAGGTCTTACTAGGTATACTTGAAACACCCAGCCAGGTGTGTTAAGGCAAGTTGGAGCTAAACCCTGCAGGGACACCCGGCCCCCCAGGACCGAGATTGGTGACCCCTGCTCTAGATCATCAGTTGCAGTGAAAAAAAAAAAGCATTCTGGCTTTTATATGGAGTATAGTGTACATATGTGCGAGAAAGACCTTTGCGCACTTGTCTTGACATGTCTGAGAAAATCTAAATAAACCCCTTAGCTCTAAGTACATGGTAAACATAGTAAGTGTATTTATGCATGCACACTATGATCTGCTGTTTTACTCCACTGAACTCCATATAAATGCCAGGAACTTTTGTCTTAAGGGATAATGTTGCCAATTGGTGATCAACAGTAATAATGGGAAGAATACCTTCCCACCAACCACCAACAACACAGATTATATGCTGTCATGGCTCAAGCAACCAAAAAAATGTCATTATGATGGAAGCCAATGGGGCAAAAAGAGCCACTAACATAACGAAAGGGTAGTAAATTCGAACAAACACAAGGGTTAACCATGTACTGACCACAAGTGTGCTCATCTCTCTCAATTCCTGCTCTTTGTTTTTGTGTAGCTGTGTTTTGCACACAAACTCTCCACGAGCTCTCATGTAGGTGAAATTGGCCATGAAACCGACACATTAAACGTGGAGCATGAGCAGGAGAGCAGCATCAGGTCGAGCAGCATGTAAACATTCCCACCGCTGAGATTTATTTTGAGCTCGGGAGGTGCAACACACCGACACAAGACGCCTGTTTTCTCCACAGCAGTTCAACACAGGCTAAATGTTTGACTGGACACTTCAAATGTTTGCCCTTCATTACTTATCTAACCACCCACAGTGCACACTGTAGTATCTGTCAGTGCATTGCAAACCATAAAAATTCTAATTAAATAATTAAAAAATATATAAATGAAACAAAAGAATATAATAAATATATATATATATATATTTATTTATATATATATATATATATATATATATATATATATATATATATATATATATATATATATATATATATATATATATATATATATATATATATATATATATATATATATATATACACAGTTGAAGTCAGAATGATTAGCCCCCCATTGAAATTTTTTTTTCTTTTCAAATATTTCCCAAATGATGTTTAACAGAGCAGGGAAATTTTCACAGTATGTCTGATAATATTTTTTCTTCTGGAGAAAGTCTTATTTGTTTTATTTCAGCTAGAATAAAAGCAGTTTTTAATTTTTTAAAAGCCATTTTAGGTCAATATTATTAGCCCCCTTAAGCTATTTTTGTTTTCAATAGTCTACAGAACAAACCATCGTTATACAATAACTTGCCTAATTACCCTAACCTGCCTAGTTAACCTAATTAAGCCTTTAAATGTCACTTTAAGCTGTATAGAAGTGTCTTGAAGAATATCTAGTCAAATATTATTTACTGTCATCATGTCAAAGATAAAATAAATCAGTTATTAGAGATGAGTTATTAAAGCTATTATGATTAGAAATGTGCTGAAAAATCTGCTCTCCGTTAAACAGAAATTGGGGGGAAAAATAAACGGGGGGCTAATAATTCAGGGGGGCTAATAATTCTGACTTCAACTGCATATATATATATATGTCCACTTGAGAAATAAATGTTTGAAACTGGTGTTTTAACTATACAATGAGCACAAACACACTAGTAAGAGTAAGCGTAAGCATCATCTTGGTTCAAGATCAACATGATTAACATAATGGAGTGGCCTGCCCAGTGTCCGGATCTTAACCCAATGGAAAACCTGTGGGCTGAAATCAAAAAAGCTGTTTCTGAGTTAAACCAAGAAATGCAGATTAATTGTGATGTGTACTACCTATTTAAACGAGCCAGAAGTTGATTGACATTTGTGAAGCAGTTCTCAGAAACCATGGTTATACAACTAAATATTAGTTCAGTCTTTTGTGTTCAACAGAAGAAAGAAACTCAAACAGGTTTGACAAGTGACGGTTGAGTAAATTATGACAGAATTTACTCTTTTTTTGTTAGTGCACTGTCCCTTTAAGGACCAAAGGTTGTTGGTTCCGTACCCCAGCACCAGATTTCTGGAAAAAATAGCAGTGCATAAAGTCTTTAAGCTTAAGTTAGTTTTATTCCTCACCCACATTGTAAATGTCCAGAGTCAGCTTTATGGCCTGATATTAGTGTTTGTACACTCTCCGTCTTTGACAAGTGAGAAATTTCCATGTTTTCCATGACCTCCATGAAAACAGCGTTCGCCTCTTTCTCCATCCATTTACGACGGCAGCAATGTGGTCTTCACATTCAAACGCGGCTGTTTGCAATTTTCCGAAGTCCAACTTGAGAAATAGAGGTCATTATTTGAATGAATTTAGAATGATGGGGTTTACATGCGCCCAGACATGTTTACTTTCACTGTGTTTTCCATGCCTCCCATTGTGACCGGTGATGCCCGGCTTCAAATCAGAGTGGACAGATCTGGGAACAGTCGCTTTTGAGTGATGCTTGAGGGTCTGTTTGCCAGGCCCCGATCTTGGGCGCGATATACAGAAGCAGTTTTGGCTCTGGGAATTGCTCTCAAGTCTTCAAGGTGGCTTGTCGGAGAGCAGGTTTGGAGTCGGGCTCTCTTGGTGGTGCGTTTTCTCTATGGCAAGGTCCATCCATCTTCTTGCCACTCCAGTGACGGCAAAGCAAACACGGAGAACAAGCCCCCCATACAGTCAAGAACCCCTAAGATCCAAGCAAGCACTTTCCAAAACTGTGGCACTGATAATAAGACGAGCCAGGATGTGTGTGTGGAGTATTAGGAAAAACACTGAAATCAAAATCCCATTCATTTGATTCCAGAGGCTTTCCATCATGCTCTGCATGCCGCACCGTCAAAAGAGCTTCTTCTGCTCAGCTCCAGTAGGCTTGAAGACTCACGTTACAGCGCTTTGAGATTAATTATGTGTATTTTTCTTTTTTTATAACCTCAGGATGGTCACCATGTAGCACAGCGTTGAGCTAGTGTAGTTTAAAGGTGTTCTCTTTGAGATAGTTCACACAAAATGAAAATACTGGTGATTTACTTGTTCTTAGGCCACCCAAGGGTTTTTTTTTGCTTCATTTTGTACATGTAAATTTGTTTTGTGAAGTCAGAATTGTTTTATTCCTTTTGTACTTTTCTCCAAGAAACTTCTGTTTTTGTTTTGTGGACAAAACTGACATCTAAATAAGACGTCTAATGCTAATACATAAATAATTAGAATAAAAAATGCAACAATAAAAATATGAATGATATTGCGACTGAACGAATTACTAATTTTATATTTCAAACTGTTTCTCAGCAGGATTTTTAAAAAATATCATTTATTTATTTATTATATATATATAACAGTTAAAAAAATAAAAGTGAGTAAAGCTCAAGATCCGTATAATAACTTATATTTCAATACACAAAAGCATTGGGAATGCTAAACATTACATTCTAAATCAAAACCTGAAGAAAGAAAATAAAGAAACAGGATTTTTAAAGTCAGCCCACAAGTTTTCTATTGGGTTAAGTTCTTGGGACTGGGCAGGCCACTCCATAACGTTAACCATGTTGGTCTAGAACCAAGATTCTGCTCACTTACTGTGTTTGGGGTCATTGTCTTGTTGAAACACCAATTTCAAGGCCATTTTCTCTTCAGCATAAGGCAACATGACCTCTTTTAAGTATTCTGATGCACTTCAATTAATCTATGATCCCTGGAATGTGAAAAATTGGCCCAATACCAGGAGAAGGGGCTTGAATTCACTGTCTTGGGGACACTGACAGTTTGTTAGACGACCCCAAACATTGAATTCAACCCAAAGTACACTGTGAAGACAGTGAAGCATGGTGAAACAAGCATCATGATATGGGTATGCTTCTCCTATTTATCGCATTTCAGGGATCATGGATTATGATTTAAGTACATCAGGATACCTAAAGAGATCATTTTGCTCTATGCTGAAGAGGAAATGCTCCTGAAATTTGTGTTTCAACAGGGCAATGACCCCAAACACACTAGTAAGCGAGCAATATCTTGGTTCCAGACCAACAGGATTAACGTAATGGAGGGGCCAGCCCAGTGCCTGGACCTTAACCCAATAGAAAACTTGTGGGCTGACATCAAAAAGGCTGTTCTTGAGTTAAACCAAGAAATGCAGACTCATTGTGATTTGTTGTGTAGTACCTGTTCAAATGTGCCAGAAGTTGATAGACATTTGTGAAGCAGTTCTCAGAAACTCTTATACAACTAAATATTATTTCAGTGCTTCACAAGAAAGTCAAATATTTGACCATTTATCAGTTAATTTAGTAATTTTTTTACAGAAAACTGCCAATTAACACCCTAATATTTGTTTTTCTGTAATAATTGATTTAACCATTATTTCCTTCAAGTTTATTTGATTTAGAATTGAATGTGTAGTGTTGCATGCATTCAAAGTTAAGCAATATAAGTATTGCTTACAATAAGTTTGTTCTTTAATTATTACAATTACATCTGTAATACTGCAATACTGTAATGCTTTTCATTT
>NC_079446.1:2357470-2359344 GCF_903798145.1 Danio aesculapii | reverse complement strand
TTTTTCTTAATTGGTTAAAGCCTTAAACAAACAAGTGTGACAACTGTTGCTCAGTACTGTCTTGAAATATGCATTTATTAAAAGTACTTCTGTGATTATTGTGGTAGTGTGGATATATAATCGTATATAACAGTACTACTGTTCACATTCTTGGTTGAGTTGCTGTTTTAGGTCATAATACTTTGGTCACTCTTTACAATAAGGTCGCATTAGATCATGTTAATTAATGTATTTACTAAGATGAACTAATTATGACCATAATTGAATTTATGGAGTGTATGATATAATTAAATACAGAATTTATGGTCATTTAAGAGGTTATGAGTAAGAGTTTATGGTATTTATGGTTAAGTTTAAGTAACAATTCACACCATTCACTACTGCTTACTTAACCACCTTATATTAGAATATTAATTGTTTATTAGCACTAATAAAGTGTGATCCTATTTCACATCCTTAATCCTATCCAATACCCAAACTACTAACTAAACTCCTACCTTACTGACTATTAACATCTGGAGTCTAAGGGGATTTTAGGGCTTTGGATATGCTTTGACATGTGCTTATTTCTTCTACTTAGCTATCATGTTCTTTTATTTATTCAGCATAAACTGGGCTACAATGATATGCAACAAAGATTGATGTTTGTTTCTTGCATTAAAAATAATAAGATCATACATGGTTGATATGCTTTAAAGAAAAGGTTTTAGAGAAAAACAAAGCCAAAAAAAACACATACTAAATATTTCTGAATAGGATCTTCGTCCTGTTGGCTCGAAAATTTACTACAAAATTATGTGAAAATTCTCTTTTCCACTCTTTCTGAGCATGAATACAATCTTTGAATTCTGTAAACTTTTTTTTGTCATGAGGGGAGTACAGCATGCAAGGTGAAGTGTAATGGGCCATGCAAATTTTGTACATTCATGCCTTGGAAGACAAAAGAACCTCCCCAGTCAATGCTAATGTTGGGGAAGGAGGGGTTTCAAGCAAGAAAGAAAGAAAGAAAGAAAGAAGGAAATGTGAGATTAAAGATTACCAATTTAATTGTATATGCAGCTAACTATATTATAAATGTTAACAAGCAGCTAATTATTAGTTTATTGAGCTAAACGTCTTAGTTAATGGTTTGTTAATAGCATGAATTGTGCATTACAATCAAGTGTGACCATTTATTAATCATCACTCAGCTTTTACTAATGCATTATTAAAATCCAAATCCATACGTGTTTACATTGATTTATGAACTGTGCATTCATCCATTTATTCATTTTCCTTCGGCTTAGTCTCTTTATTTATCAGGGGTCACCACAGCGGAATGAACCTCCAGCTTATCCAGCATATGTACATACACTACGGCCAATTTAGTTTATTTTATTCACCTATAGCTCATGTGTTTGGACTGTGGGGGAAATCGGAGCACCCGGAGGAAACCCACACCAACACGCAAACTCCACACAGAAATGCCAAGAGAAAGATCCTGTAAAAGCCCAAATGGGAATGCAAATTCAAGAGGACAGACACGGCAGTTAATTTTCATAATGTGTGCAAATTAGGACAAATATTAGCAGAGATGATGATAGTTGCTTTTTCTTCAATAGAATGTTAAAAGTGCAGTATGTAAGTTTGACACCCAGTGGTTAAACTAGGTATTCAAAACACATGCAATATTGCCAGATTGACGACATCAGCAGAACTGACTCTTAAACCTAAAGGCTGACTTAAGTCGTGTTCTGAATAAAAGCATCAGCACCTGATAGAAGGAATATTCTCCATATTAAAAGGAGTTTTTGCCTTAACCAACACCTGAAATTTATATTTTAGAAACGGCTTCGATTTCTTGCAGCTGAACAACAGAAAACAATGAACCCCTC
>NC_079446.1:2339970-2342470 GCF_903798145.1 Danio aesculapii | reverse complement strand
GTGAAAACCCCCTAAAAAAATTATTACTTTAGAGCTAAACTGTGGTGTCGGCATATGTGGACACTCAAGGCCCAGGAGGCTAGTGTAGTATGAAACATTGCTAAATCCAGCAAGTTGGCAACACTGCAAGTGCGGTTATTGCAGAATATCGCACGGCTATCAGCCAATCAGATTCAAGAACCAAACAGAACTGTTGTATAACCCTCCTGTAAATTTTTGAAGCAAGGGAATTTTCACAGTATTTCCAACACAATCTCACGGCAATTCATAACTTTTTGATTTAGTGGTTAATTCGTATGAATTCGTACGATCTAATTCGTACAATTTAGTACGATTTGCTCATCCCCCAATGACGGTTGGGTTTAGGGGTGGGGTTAGGTGCCACGCCTCCTTTTTAAAATCGTACAATTTCGTACGACTGAACTCTGAATTAGCCACTAAACTGACAAAACGTTAAATACTTACGTTTTCTGGTGAGATCAGGCTGGTATTTCCTTTTTTTCTTCTGGAGAAAGTTTTATTTGTTTTTTTTTTGTTTGTTTTTACTAGAATTTTTATTTTTTTAAAACCATTTCATAATTTCACATTTAATTAATCTCGTCACCTGCTCTAACATGTAGCACAATGATATCTAAAATCATTAATTCAACTTTCCATCAAAGAAATCAATTACATATTAAAACATTACATCACACATCACACATTACTGTATTCCTAAACCTAAAAACTGCAGTCTTTGTGAACATGCAAGATTTCTTCCATAAGCATAATTATCCATTCCCCAGTCTCTCGACAGCTCCGCCTGAAGCTCCATTGTGTTTTTATTAAAAGTGATGATTTTCCCCTGGACAGCAGTCAGAGTCGATCGCCGCTGATCAAACCCCACCCGCCTTCATTAGCCGGACAGCTTTGATTTATGCTCTGAAACGCGTGACCTTTGACCCCGGTCTCTGGTGACCCCTGAACCCCGTCCCGAACACTTAACGCCGCTCCTCTAATATCATCTGCGGCTGTTTGTTTTTCTCTCCAGCCGCTTTAGCTTAGCAAAATATTTTCCGCGGCTTGTTAAAAAACGCTATCTGTGTGGATGCGGCGGGGTGCGGCCTGGGGGTCCCGCGTGTAAACATAAACACTGGCCCTCGGCTGTTTGGTCAAGACGGGGCCGTTTTTGAGTGAGGAGGAAACTCTGGGCTCTCGTGAAGACTGACGTGTAAATATTGGCGCAGCTCGACGGCACCCCTGAGTCTCAGCAGAGCTTTCAGGCTGAAGTCTGTACGAGTTTTTATTTTTAGGAAAGCCATAGTAAAGCATGGGTAACATTGGAGAATCTTCTGATGAGATGGTATATAAGCCAAAAATCCATATTGATATTGATAATCCATATTGTGGTGGATGGAGGGATGGATGGATGAATGAGTCAGTCAGTCAATGGATCAATGAATCAGTCAATCAATCAATGAATGTCAATCAATCAATCAAATCAATTAGTCAGTCAATGGATCAATCAATCGGTCAATGAATTAATAAGTCAAGAATTTAGTCAATGAATCAGTGTATCAATAAATCAATCAGTGAATCTGTGAATCAGCCAATCAGTCAAACAAACAATCAGACAATCAATCAAAAAATGTATTAGTCAATTAATTAATCATTAGTCAGTCATTCAGACTATCGATCAAAAAATGAATCAGTCAATCAATTAATGAATAAATCAATCAATCAGTGAATCTGAATCGGCCAATTAGTCAATCGAACAATCAGACAATCAATCAAAAAATGTATTAGTCAATTAATTAATCATTAGTCATTGGATAGTCATTGGATCTATAAATCAATCAATCAGTCAGTCAGTCAATAGATCAATTAGTCTGTCAATCAATTAATAAGTTGATCGTTCAGTCAAGGAATCATTGTCTCAATGAATGAATGGATCAATCAATCAGTCGGTGAATCTGTCAATTGGTCAATCAATCAGTCAGTCGGCCAATCAGACAATCAATAGTTAATCAGTAATCAAGCAATGAATCAGTCAGTGGATCAATCAGTCAATCAACGAATGTCAATCAATCGAATAACTGCTGAATCTGTCAATCAAGCAATAGTTAATCAATCAGTCAATCAAACAATTAGTCAATGGATCAGTCATTCAGTCAATCAGTCAGTCAGTCACTCAATGGATCAATCATTTAATGAGTCAATGAATGAATAAGTCAATCAATCAGTCAATGAATCAATAAATCAATCAATAGCTGAATCGGGCGATCAGTAAATCAAACAATGAATCAGTCAATGAATCAATCAGTCAATCAAGCAATGTCAATCATTCAATTAATGAATAATCAATGAATACATGAATCAATCAATTAATTGCTGAATCTGTCGATCTGTCAATCAATCAATCAGAAGTCAATCAATCATTTAATCAAACTATGAATTAGTCAATGGATCAATAATTGTCAGTCAGTCAATCAATCAATCAATCACTCTAGCATGTTTTTTT
>NC_079446.1:2332470-2334970 GCF_903798145.1 Danio aesculapii | reverse complement strand
AATACTGACCTAAATGCCAAAATAATGATTTTACATCTCAAATTACTGACTTTGCATCTCAAAATACTGACTTAAATCTAAAATTACTGACTTTGCATCTCAAATTACTGACTTTGCATCTCAAAATACTGACTTTTCATCTCAAAATATTGACATTGCATCTCAAAATACTGACATAAATCTCAAAATACTGACTTTACAAATCAAAAATACTGACTTTACAAATCAAAAATACTGACTTTACATATCTTAATACTGACTTTGCATTTCAAAAGACTGAATTTACAAATCAAAATACTGATTTGCATCTCAAAAATCTGACTTTCCATCTGGCAATACTGACTTTAAATCTCAAAATACAAATTTTACATCTCAAAGTACTGATTTTCCATCGGGCAATACTGATTTAAATCTCAAAATACAAATTTTAATTGTCATAGTGCTGACTTTACATCTCAAAATACTGATTTTACATCTCAAAATACTGGCTTTTCATCTTGCAATTATGGCTTTACGTCTCAAAATTCTAATATCACATCTCCCAATACTGAAATCACATCTGCAATGCTGAATTTACCTCTCAAAATACTGAATTTACTTATCAAAATACTGTCTTTACATCCGCAATACTCAATATACTGACTTTACATCCCGCAATTCTAACATTACACATCTGGCAGTACTGCTTTACACCTTGCAATTATGATTTTACAGTACATCTCACCATTCTAACTTTACAGGGTAGTTTATAACAGACAGAATTTACATTTAAGGTTGCATTAGGGCTAATCTAATTCTCCATATTTTTCTTAATGTGAACAGGCCTTAAAGCTGCCACTTTACTTGATCTTTTTTCCCTCCTGACAGTGTACAGTTTGGCATACTTTTACAAGGGATTTGTTATTTCGCTAAATCCACTGTGTATAATCTCACTGATTGGTTTACTAAATTGTGGGACTGAAATCCTCCAGCACGCCAAAACCTTCCCAATCCTTTCTCCTTCAGAGAACCACTAATACCTCATTGAAAACGGCACATGCAATCAATCACGCAGTGTTCTGCAAGAGCATTAGATCAGGTATCAGGTGATGTCTTGGCCTTTTCTGCAACCCGGGAGGCAAAATAAAGACCCGGAGACCTGAATGTTTGAGGATATGTAGGATTTTTGGAGTTTTATTGTAAACATTTACATTGCCTTATGCATAACTACTTCCAAAAACCATAAATGAGCTGCAGCGGTGCCCGACATTCAGTCTCTAGCGCTACCTAATTTAACAGAGATGCTCGGTCCATTGGTGTTAACCCAGGTAAGACTTTTTTTTTAGGCTTTAGCAGAAATTAGAAAAAAATAAAGTATTACAGTAAATCTAATAAATGGAAGGAAGGTAAGTTGTGGTTGGGAGTGGAGTCCAGGTTGCCGTCCAGCCAGGTCAGATTTCACCACCACAGACTTGTTATCCTACGGCGCGTCTGAATGTGCCTACTAGACCAGACATTTGTTCTTTCTTATTTTCACAGCATTTGCAGAAACCTTTAACCATTTGTCAAGAGGAAAATATATTAAACCTGTCATGTGCTGACTTAATGAAGATGCAGAAAATGAACAGTAAATGCAAACATGCTTTTTTATGTTCCTAAAATGCATTTGTTTATGAAATGTGTGTGTTTTTATGCATGTGCACCATGTTAAAGAATGTTTGCCGAATGTCCTTGCCAAAGTGAAAGACCGCAGGCAGACGAGTGATGAGAAGCACAAACTCTCAGGCCTGTTTTCTGCTGCTTTTTAAAGGCCAGGCCTAGTTCAATGCGTAATGGACTGAATCGGTAGCTCTTGTGTTTTCCTGCAAGGTTTCTTGATAATTGGATGTGCATTTTATAGGATGAAATTTAATTTCTGATTTAGGAATGAGGTAACAAATAGATGCACAGTTGTTGAACTAGAATTCAGCAGCGAATAGAATTACAGTTTAATAACATTTATCTGTGTGTGTACAGGTATATGTGGTTTACAGGGGCACACACTACCTGACAAAAGTCTTGTCGTCGATTATAATTGCAAGAGCAACAAATAATAACTTGACTTCTAGTTGGTAATTTGGAAAAGTGGCAGAAGATCCCATGAATCATCCGTTGGCCTGCAACCAAATCATCACAAATACTGCAGAAGACCTACTGGAACAGAAATCAGTCAAGTTTGGTGAAGGAAAAATCATGTAATTCAGTATGGGGCCGTGCGAGAGATCTGCAGAGTGGATGATCAACATCACCAGCCTGAGGTATCAAGACATTTGTGCTGCCCATTACATTACAAACCACAGGAGAGGGACAATTCTCCAGCAGGATAGCGCTCCATCTCATACTTCAGCCTCCACATCAAAGCTCCTGAAAGTAAAGAAGGTCAAGCTGCTCCAGGATTGGCCAGCCCAGTCACCAGACATGAACATTATCGAGCATGTCTGGGGTAAGATGAAGGAGGAGGCGTTAAAGATGAACACAAAGA
>NC_079446.1:2324970-2327470 GCF_903798145.1 Danio aesculapii | reverse complement strand
GTCTAGCAATACCAGTCAATTTTGACCATGTGGGGATGTTCTTTTTGTTTTTTGCTTAAGGAAGAATTTTGAAAACATAGACATGAGGATCGTTTGCTCTGAGGAAAAGGTTTAGAGGTCGTTTTTTAGGACAGAGGACAGAATATACAGTATAAAAATCATTACATGTATGAGAAGTCCCCATAAAGATAGCTTTCCGTGTGTGTGTGCGTGACAATAGTTTTGCATTCAGAATTATAGAATTATGGTACAGATTTATAACTGTATATTTACTCCACATACAGTTGAAGTCAGAATTATTCTATTATATAATATTTATTATTATATAATCATTATTATATTATATAATAATTATTATATTATATAATCAAATATTATTTACTGTCATCATGGCAAAGAGAAAAGAAATCAGTGATTGGAAATGAGTTATTAAAACTATTATGATTAGAAATGTGCTGAACAAAATCTTTCCGTTAAACAGAAACTGGGGAAAAAATATGCAGGGGGTTAATAATTCTGACTTCAACTGCAATTAAGCTGTTCCTCAACATGTTGTCTAGTGAATCCAGGGATTAGGGAAGTGTACTGTTTAGTTACATTACCGCTCAATTTAAGTCTCATTTGTATACATTTCACAGTGCTCTGGCAAACAGGTCTATAGTAACACACACTCATGCAACTTATCCCAATGTTTTTGGCCCAAAAATAAAGCTGGCGGTATTGAACATGAGCATGTCTCTATTTATGTTTTCCCTCTTTCTATATGTAAACACTGGCTATACGTGATATATATTTATGGATTGGGAAAGATGGAAAATGTTCTCCATCCCATGCAACAACATTTAGTGAAAACATCATGCTGACATTTTTGACCAATAGAGTGAAAGGTTGAGCTGTTCTTGTGTTGGCTCGGCATGGCAGTGGTTAATTTCATGGTCTTTTAGAGCAAAGTCTGCTGAATGTCTCTTTTGGAATTATTCTGCTCCATGTCAGCATTCGTTGAACAGCAGTGGGAAAATAATGTTCTGTGGGCATCTGATAGGAGAAATAAATGAATAAAATAATAATAAATAATAATAATGGAATAAATAAATAAATAAAATGAAAAAATTAAATAAAATAAATAAATTGACAAAATAATATAAATAAGAATAAAAAAATTATAAGCAAAAGTAAAATAATTTGACAAAATAATATAAATAATAAAATAAAATAAATAAAATAATAATAAAATAAAAAATAAAAAATAATCAAATAAATAATAACAATAATAAAATAAATAAGACAGAATAATAAAATAAATAATAAAATAAAATAATTAAAATAATAATAAAATAAAAATAAAAAATAATAAAATAAATAATAACAATAATAAAATAAATAAGACAGAATAATAAAATAAATAAAAAAATAAAATAAATAATAAGATAAAAATAAATAATACAATAAAATAAATCAGATAAATACAAAAAATATTAAATAAAATGATACAGTAAATAAGAAAATAAAAAATAAAAATAAAAATAATTTGACAAAACAATATAAATAATAATAAAAATACAAAAAATACAAAATAAATAAAATAAATGATACGATAAAATAAATAATAAAATAAATAATACAAAAAACGATTTAAATTGAATAATAATACAATAAAAACTTAAATAAATAATAAAATAAAATAAATTGCTGGCTTGGCATGGCAGTAGTTAATTTCATGGTTTTTAAAAATAAATTCTGCTGAATTTTGGAAATGCTCCATTAGTGGAACAGCAGTGGGAAAATAATTAAATAGTTAAACGTTAAATTACAAAGTAATAAAATAAATAGTAATAAATAATAAAATAAATAAAACAATACTAATAAAAACAAATAATAAGATAAAATAAAATAGAATAATAAAAATAATAATAGTGATGAAATAAAAAGAAAATAAATAATACACTAAAACAAGTAATATAAATACAAAATATAAAATAAAATTAAGCAAAATGAAGTGCAGTTATAAAAGAAATAAAATAAAATAAATCCAAACTTATAAATACTATTAATACAAAAAAAAAATAGTAAGATTATTTAAAATAAATAATGCAAAAAAAATATTAATGCAAAAAATAAAATGAAGTAATAAAATAGATACTAAAATTTAAAAAATCTCCAAATTAAATATTTAATAAAATTAAATATGTTTCCCAATGATGGGTTGCAGCTGGAACGGCATCTGCTGCGTAAAAAATATGCTGGATAAATTGGCGATTCATTACGCTGTGGCGACCCCCAGATTGATAAAGGGACTAAGCCAAAAAGAAAATGAATGAATACAATTAAATATAAAATTAACCAAATAATACAAGTAAATTAAAATATATATAAAAATAATAAACCTAAAATAAAAAATAATAAGATAAAATAAATAATACAACAAAATCATATAAATACTAAAAATAAAACACAATAAAATATCAAATAAAGCAAAGCCCGATAGCCCCACCTTAAAGGC
>NC_079446.1:2262470-2314970 GCF_903798145.1 Danio aesculapii | reverse complement strand
AATACCTGGCAACCGGAGTGTTACATCAGATGCAGTGATGCAAGGACTTTTTCAGTTAGTGATTGATTCTGCCACAATGCACGTTTAGCGCTTTGTTTAAGGCCATGTCCACATGTAGTTTATTTATTTATTTATTTATTTATTTATTTATTTATTTTTAGAAAAGGTGTTTTCCCCGCCTCCGTTTAAAAAAAAAAAAAAAAAAGTCTGTCCTCATTTAAATGCAGTGTGATGCATGTTAAGGGCATGCTGACCCAACAGGGGGCGATAATGACATTTTTATGCTGGTTTCAAACTAAACGCGCAGTTAAGTATTTGAACATTACATAAAGGTCAATGCAAACATGAGAAGAGAGGTGGATTTATGTCTGTTGGTATGAACGGCACATAGTACGCAATGTGTTTGCTGTGAACTTGCAGAATTTGCGACAATCACATCTTCCGTGTTTGGTGGGTATCCAGCCATGTTGGCCAGTCAGAAAGTAAAAAACACTCACACATATTAATAGTTTGCCTAAACAATAACAGTGTAAACTTCATTAAAGTCTGCGTGAACTGAAAGTTGCAGCGACTTTTATTTCAGAATGTTGATGTACTTTCAACTAAAACTGAATATTGAGTAGGGGGTGGGATTTTGTCATTCCCTCATAGAAAACTAACGGTAAAAGGGGCGTGGTTACGAATAGTGTCCTGAAGCATTAACAAAATGCTCAGGGTTTGATTACCAAAACAGACTTTTTTTTTTCAGCGAACTAGTTAACATCGATTAATAGTTCACCTAAACAACAACAATATAACGTTATTAAAGTCTGCGTGAACGAAAGTTGTGACTTGGTTACGAATAGTGTGCTGAAGCATTAACAAAATGCTCAGGGTTTGATTACCAAAACAAACTTTTTTTTTCAGCGAATTAGTTAACATTGATTAATAGTTCACCTAAACAACAACAATAACATTAAAGTCTTGCGAGAAACGAAAGTTGTGACTTTTTGTTCAGAATGTTGATGTACTTTCAACTGAAACGGAATATTGAGTAGGGGGCAGGATTTTGTGCATCATTCCCTCATAGCAAACTAACAGTAAAAGGGGCGTGGTTACGAATAGTGTGCTAAAGCATTAACAAAATGCTCAGGGTTTGATTACCAAAACAGACTTTTTTTTTCAGCGAACTAGTTAACATCGATTAATAGTTCACCTAAACAACAACAATATAACGTTATTAAAGTCTGCGTGAAACGAAAGTTGTGACTTTTTGTTCCAGAATGTTGATGTACTTTCAACTGAAACGGAATATTGAGTAGGGGCGGGGCTTTGTACTTGCGTATCATTCCCTCAATAGTTCACCTAAACAACAACAATATAACGTTATTAAAGTCTGCGTGAAACGAAAGTTGTGACTTTTTGTTCCAGAATGTTGATGTACTTTCAACTGAAACGGAATATTGAGTAGGGGCGGGGCTTTGTACTTGCGTATCATTCCCTCATAGCAAACTAACAGTAAAAGGGGCGTGGTTACGAATAGTGTGCTAAAGCATTAACAAAATGCTCAGGGTTTGATTACCAAAACAGACTTTTTTTTTCAGCGAATTAGTTAACATCGATTAATAGTTCACCTAAACAATAACAATATAACATTATTAAAGTCTGCGAGAAACGAAAGTTGTGACTTTTTGTTCCAGAATGTTGATGTACTTTCAACTGAAACGGAATATTGAGTAGGGGCGGGGCTTTGTACTTGCGTATCATTCCCTCATAGCAAACTAACGGTAAAAGGGGCGTGGTTACGAATAGCGCGCTGAAGCATCAACAGAATGCTCAGATTTTAACTGATGATTACCAAAACATTTTTTTTCAGAGAATTAACTTGCAGGGGTTACTAATTCACCTAAATAATAACAACATAAACACCATTAAAGTCTGCATGAACCGGAAGTTGCTGAGACTTTTATTTCAGCATGTTGATGTATTGTCAACTGAAATGGAATATTGAGTAGGGGGCGTGGCTTTGTTTGCGCATCATTCCCTCATAGCAAACTATCTGTAAACGGGGCGTGGTTACGAATATTATGCTGAATCATCAAACAGAATGATCAGACTTTGATTGAAGATTACCAAACTTTTTTTTTCCGTGACTTAACTTACACAGATTAATAGTTCACCTAAAGAATAACAATATTAACATCATTAAAAAATGAACTGAAAATTGCAGAAACCTATTTTGTTGTACTTCCTGAAAATGAATATTAAGTAGGGGCGGGGCCATCTTTATCATTATATTTGCTCATCAATCCCTCATAGCAAACTAACGGTAAATGGGGCGTTGTTACAAATAGTGTGCTGAAGCATCAACAGAATGCTTAGGCTTTGATTAAAGATAATCAAAACTATTTTTTTTGAACATACACAGATTAATAGATCACCTAAAGAATAATAATGTGTGCTAGCAAAAACAACCATCGTAAATTCAGATTTCACACAGACTTTAAAAGTCCAGTGTTTTGAAGTGTGCATTTTTTTATTCAGTGTTTCATGGAATCGAAACTGAAACATAAAGAGAGGGGTGGGGACATTTTGTAGCTCCTCCCCTTACAAAAACAGACAATATCATTTAGATTCATCACAGCTCTGCCAGTGAGAGTGGCTGAGCTCAAGCGCGTCAAAAGCCAATGACAAGAAGGGGGCGGGGCATGTCAGACACTGGAGAGCATTTGATTGGACAAAAGATTTGATGAGAAACTGAAGTATGAGGTGATGTGGAAAAAAATCGTTTATTACGAAGTGACAAACTACGAGCTTTACATGTTCATATCTGTTTTATATTTTCTATACGCGAGACATGTCGCTGTTTGGAGCACACTTGCTTATATATATATCCTTGAAGACTAACATACTGGAACTAACATCTAAAAATAGTTTTTTAAAGTCCCTAATCTCCAACGCACAGTCCTGTATATGTGGATGTACATGCATATGGATCGTTCCACCCCCAGTGTGTGTGATTTAGTGTGTGCTGTCAGAGTAAAGTGAAGGTGTCAGTCTAGAGCTGTCAGAATCCAGTCACTCACAGGCCTTAAATTCAACAAAACCCCCCATTAGAAAAATACCAGCAGTGAAGGGGCTCATTCTGAAGCCAAAGCCCCCGTTTCTCCACCTTCACCCCAACAAATTGCCATGGTTAAGGGCTTATGGGGCTTTATGTGCGCTGTTCTCGAACCCGGGTCAGCCGTATTGCTTGCAGGCCCGTCGTTTCTCCGTCTCGGTGTCCTGTAACGCAGAGTCGGGGTGGGACTGAAGTCCAGAGAGCCGCAGTCAGGAATGATCAGCCTCAAAATGAGTCCAAATACTAGTTAGGGGGTCCTGAAAACACGAAATGTGGCTGAAATGGCTGGTAATGGGGCTCAAAAATGCATGTACTGTATGTTATACTGCATGGGAGAAATGTAAAAGGCATTCTGGGTCGATCTCATGAGGTCAGTTTAATCAGGATCACATTTGAGGAGGTTTTTTTGCAATTGTGCTTGATTTAATGTTTGATTGCGTCCATTTTCACCAATTCTGTCGACATGCTTTCTGCTGGAAGTGTGTCAACAAGATGATGCAAGAGCCATGTTTTTTTAAAGAATATTTTCACATTAATGTTAGCTTAAACTGTGAATGAATGAATGAATTACAATAATGATATGCAAATGACAGTATATTATTTTCACTGACTATTTTTAACATTTATTATTTTGTTTTGTATATCTTGCATCTATATTTATGACTGACAACTTGTGCTGGGCCATGAAGTATTTGATTAAAAAATAAATAAATCAATGAACAGCAAACAAATAAAAAAAATGCAAATAAATAATTTAAAAAAACAAATAAATATATCGATATGTAAAAAGCAAACAAATAAATTCATAAATAAAACCAATTTTTTTTGTATATCTTGAATATAAATTTATGATTGCCAACGTCTGCGGTACCATGCATTGTTGGATAAATAAATAATTAAATAAATAAAAAGCAAATAAATAAATAAATAAAAAGCAAATAAATAAATAAAATAAAAAGCTGATAACCAAAAATTGCTGATAAATAAATTAATAAATGGGAAAAGCAAATAAATAAATAAAAATCAAATAAATAAATAAATAAATAAATAAAAGGCAAAAAAATAAAAAAATAAAAAGCAAATAAATAAATAAATAAAATAAAAAGCTTTATAAACAAAAAAATGCAATTAAATAAATCAATAAATGGGAAAAGCAAATAAATAAATAAAAACCAAATAAATAAACAACTAAATAAATAAATAAAATGCAAATAAATAAATCAATAAATGAAAAGCAAATAAATAAATAAATAAATAAAAAGCAAATAAATAAATAAAATGTAATTAAATAAATAAAAAGCAAACAAATAAATAAAAATGCAAATAAATAAATAAATAAAAACAAATAAACAAATAAATAAAATGCAAATAAATAAATATATAAATAAAAAAGCAAATAAATAAAATGCAAATAAATAAATATATAAATAAAATGCAAATAAATAAATAAAAAGCAAATAAATAAATAAATAAATAAATAAATAAATAAAATGCAAATAATAAAATAAATAGCAAATAAATAAATAAATAAATAAAATGCAAATAAATAAATAAAACTCAAATAAATAAATGAATAAATAATGCAAATTAATAAATAAATAAAAAGCAAATAAATAAATAAAAAAATAAATAAAATGCAAATAAATAAAAGCAAATAAATAAAATGCAAATAAATAAAAGCAAATAAATAAATAAAAGCAAATAAATAAAAGCAAATAAATGAAAAGCAAACAAATAAATAAATGATTATCAAATAAATAAATAAAATGCAAATAAATAAATAAATTAATATAAAGCAAATAAATGAGATTGTTTTTATCAAATGTTTTTAAATGCTTTATTTTGCTTTTATTTCTGTGACGTGGTTTATTTGAAGAACTGACTGAATATATATATAGTACTTCATATTAAAGAATGCATGGTACTAAATTAGGCTTTCCAAAACCGTTTTTACCAATCACAATTGAAGAAATATTTCAAACATGAACATTTTAGCAGACATTAACTTACTAGCTGCTGATCTTAAAGCTGCTTCACACTGGTCTAACTGGTTGCCCAGTTTATCTGTAGCCCTCATAAAGTGACAGGTGTCCAAAATCCCTTTACAACCAGCAAAAGCTCAGAGCGATCAGACGATGTCAGATTAGTCTAGTTGAGAGTGATTGATGGCATATTCATCCTGTATGTTTTAACGGGAGTGTCAGAAATCCCCGTCTCGTACACCTGAGCTGTCGTGTGTGGTTAGTGTGATGAAAATAGATTGAGTTGAGCAGAAGACTGGATTATTGTGGTGTGTTTCTATCATCTGATCTCTGCGCACGTCACAGCAGCTCAAAACCTCCTGAACCTGCAGTCAAAACAGCCCATCACACTCCATCTGGAGGAGGAGAGCTGAAGCTGGACTGACAGCTGTGTGTGTGCGCGTGCCTGCGTGTGAGTATGCATGCATGTGAGTGTGCGCGGGTGCGTGTGTGTGCCTGTTTGATAGAGTGCGTGTATGCGAGTGTGTGTGAGTGCGCGCTTGCAATTGTGCCTATGCATGCATGGATGTGTGTGCACGTGGGTGTGTGCGAGTGCACTTGCGTGTGTATGCGTGCGTGTGTTTGTGTGTGTGTGTGTGTGCATGTGAGAGCATGTGTGCGCTTGTGTGTGTGTGTGTGTGTGCGAGTGTGCAAGTCTGAGTGTGCACTTGCGAGTTTGTGTGTTCATGCCTGTTAATGAGTTTGCGTGCATGTGAGTGTGCATGCATGCGTGTGAGTGTGAGCACACACTTGTGATTTGTGCCTTTGAGTGCATGTATGTGTGTATACATGTGTGTGTGTGTGTGTGTGTGCATGTAAGTGTGAGTGCGCACTTGCGATTGTGCCTATGCGTGCATGTATGCGTGTGTGCATGCATATGTGTGTGTGCATGCATGTGTGTGTGTGCGAGTGTGGTGCTCTTGTGTGTGTGCGCGAATGTGCGAGAGCGCAGGCGCTTGTGTGTGTGCGCGAATGTGCGAGAGTGCAGGTGCTTGTGTGTGTGCGCGAATGTGCGAGAGTGCAGGTGCTTGTGTGTGTGTGCGAATGTGCAAGAGCGCAGGTGCTTGTGTGTGTGTGTGAATGTGCGAGAGCGCAGGTGCTTGTGTGTGTGTGCGAATGTGCGAGAGTGCAGGTGCTTGTGTGTGTGTGTGCGAATGTGTGAAAGCGCAGGTGCTTGTGTGTGTGTGCGAATGTGCGAGTGCGCTTGTGATTGTGTGTGTGTGTGCGTGCACAACTGTGCATGTGTGTGTGTGCGAGTGTGTGCACATTTGCGAGTGTGCTTGTGAGTGTGCATCCATGAGAGAGTGCATGCAAGCGTGCAAGTGTGCATGCGCTCTTGAGTGTGTGTGCATGTGTGCGCGCATGTGCAAGTCCACTTGCGACTGTGCGTGTGCACGAGTGTGCATGCGTGCAAGAGTGCATGCATGCGTGTGCGTGTGCATGCGAGTGCATGCAAGAGTGTGCTTGTGTGTGTGCGCGCGAGTATGCAAGTTTGGATATGCCCTTGTGAGTGTGCGTACATTTGAGTGTGTGTGTGTGCACATGTATGTATGTGTGTGTGTTTGCGTGTGTGCCTGCATGTGCAAGTGTGTGTGTGTGTGCACAAGCATGCTTGCGAGTGTGCATGTGAGCAAGAGCGAATGTGCGTGCATGCGAGTAGAGAGCAAATCTGGATGTGCACTTGCGAGTGTGTGTGCGTGCAAGTGTGTGTGCACACATGCAAGTCTGCATGGTCACTTGCGAGTGTGTGCATGCGTGTGCGTGCCTGCATGTGCGTGTGTGTGCCTTGTCCTGGTATTCATCACATTGAGATGTCCAAATGTGCCCGCTGGTGTATTAATCCCAGTGAATTTGGACCTTGTGGGGACATTGTTTGGTCCCCGTGAGGAAAGCAGCTCATAAATGACACAGGATGGTGTATCTTGAGAATGTAGCAGTGCAAGCAAACTGAATGAATCAATAATGCATGTGTAAATGAGAATTAGAAAGACAGAAGTGTTACAGAATCTCTCCTCGCGCTCTCCGCGTCGCTCCTGACTGCTCTCTCCAGAAAAGCGTATGCCCACTGTCAAATCACAGAGAAATATGACTGATTGCCTTCATTTGGTCCATTTGGGGATTTGGCGCGCAGCTCTAAATTGTGTATTCTTTCCATGGCGCCAAACTAACCACCCTACCTTCAATTAATTTCCTTTTATTTATACTGCAGAGGCTCTCATACACACACACACACTGTTCCTGCACTCGCAGGCTGGCGTTCCACTTCATCAAAAATGGCCTCGTTTGGAGCGTGTCGTTTTGTCACAGAGTCGCAACACGAGCAGAAGGTGAACTGCTGTTGTCCGCATCTGATTTCCAGGCTGAAATTACACTCATCAAGAGCTATCGGAGGGTAATGTTGGTGAAAGAACGACAGATTAATATGCAGAAATGCTGTAGTTCTCGATTTGGTTGCAGGAGGGCTTGTCACAATCAGACGAGTGTTGAAAAATAAAGGCCGGGGATATGAAGGGCTCACATTTCTGAATAAATGGAGCATGGTGAAAGCCCTTCTGCTGGCTTTTGCAGGCTCTGTGAACTCTCAAATGGCTGATAGCAAATCGCCGATGGCAAAAATAAATCTTTCCATCTCATGCGTGTTATTGTGCGTCAAATATATGCTTGTGCTATAAAATAAATAAACATGGGGAATGAAAAAATTCACTCAAGTCAATTTTTACTCTTGTAAAGACATAGCATGTTTAATAGCATGTTACATGTTTAATATATATATATATATATATATATATATATATATATATAAATAAAAGAAAAAAACATTTTTTTAAACACATTATTTAAAAAATATGTATTTTTATTTTAAAATATCACAAAATTTTAAAAACATAATAATAATAATATTCTAAAATAACTACTTTATTGAAACAATTATTATTATTTATGTATATCATGTTTTAATAATATCAATATTATTATATTTATTTTAATAAACTGCTAATATTTTGAAACAAATGCATAAGAACTGCAATTTTATTAAACACATGATATAGTATATTTAAAAAAATTAGTTTTTATGTTTTATGCAGCGTAGTATTGCTGGATATCCAACTTTTAGTGTTTGTTTTAGAGATTCACTGTGGCACATGGTTTTTACTGTGTGGCTTATGGCAAATTAGGGAAAGAAGTCATTATGGCAATGATTTCTACAGGACATTCTTCAGTTTACAGCGTTTTAAAGAGAACTGAACAAAACTAGTGACGCAATCCATATGAATTTTTATGTTTTATATTACTACTTTATTAAAACCTAATAATAATAATAATAATAATAATAATAATAATAATAATAATAATAATAATAATAATAATAATAATAATAATACTATTTTAAAATATCACTACTTTATTAAAACCTAATAATGATAATAATAATAATAATAATAATAATAATAATAATACTATTTTAAAATATCACTACTTTATTAAAACCTAATAATAATAATAATAATAATAATAATACTATTTTAAAATATCACTACTTTATTAAAACCTAATAATAATAATAATAATAATAATAATAATAATAATAATAATACTATTTTAAAATATCACTACTTTATTAAAACCTAATAATAATAATAATAATAATAATAATAATAATAATAATAATAATAATAATAATAATACTATTTTAAAATATCACTACTTTATTAAAACCTAATAATAATAATAATAATAATAATAATAATACTATTTTAAAATATCACTACTTTATTAAAACATTATTATTATGTTTTAAAAGAACAAATATTATAATTGTTTTAAATAAATACATTGTTTTAAATAAATACATAATAACTACAATTTTATTAAACACATTATATAGTATATATTTAAAGAAATGTAGTTATTATGTATTTTTAATGCAAAAATATCACTACTTTATTAAAATATTATTATTAGGTATATTGCTTTAATAATGTAAATATTATTATATTTGTTTTAATAAAATACTAATATTTGTAAATAAATACATAATAACTACAATTTTATTAAACACATGATATAGTAAATAAATTTTTTTTTATATATTTATTTTAAAATATCACTACTATAATAATAATATTCTCAAATATAACTACTTTATTGAAACATAAATAATATTATGATCATTTACGTTTATTGTTTTAATTGTATAAATATTATTATATTTGTAAATAAATACATAATTATATAATAAATATAAAATAAAATATATAATTTTATTAAACACGATATAGTATATTTTAAAAATAGTTATGTAATTATTTTAAAATATCACTATATTAATATTATTATTATTTATGTATATTGTTTTAATAGTATAAATATTATATTTGTAAATAAATAATAACTGCAATTTTATAACGCATGATATAGTACAGTGTTTCCCAACCCTGTTCCTGGAGGCACACCAACAGTACATATTTTGGATGTCTCCCTTTTCTGACCCATTAACTTCAGGTGTCGGAGTCTCTTCTGATGTTATGATAAGTTGATTCAGGTGTGTTTGATAAGGGAGAGGTTGAAAATGTGGACTGTTGGTGTGCCTTCAGGAACAGGGTTGGGAAACACTGATATAGTATATATAAAAATTATATATTTATTTTAAAATATCACTACTATAATAATATTCTAAAATATAACAACTTTATTGAAACCAATAATATCATTATTTATGTATATCATGTTTTAATAGTAGAAATATTATTATGTTTTAATAAACTGCTAATATTTTAAAATAAATACATAATAACTACAATTTTATTAAACACATGCTATAGTATTTTAAAAATGGTATGTATTTAAATATTTTGAAATATTACCACTTTATTAAAACAATAATAATAATAATTTCAAATATAACTATTTTATTGAATATTATTGATATTATTTATGCATATTATGTTTTAATAGTATACATATTATATTTGTTAATATGGATACAATTACATGTTAATAAATACACAATTACAATTTAATAAAAAATTGGTATGTATTTAAATATTTAAAAATATTACTATTTTAATAAAACATTAATAATAATAATAATAATAATGACAATAATAATAATATAATAATAATGCAATTACTATATATATATATATAATATAATATATTATAATATTATAATTATAATATAATTTTTGTTATGCTACCAAACAAACATTGGTATAATAACTGTATGTTATTACCAAATGCATTTTCATATTAAAAACTACACAACAAAATGATGCATTATGTGCCAGCACAACATTGTGCCAGCACAATCTTCTGGGTCTAATTCTGGACTACTAAATGAATTCAATCTCCGACTGGGCTTTGCTAAATGACGAGAATAAATCCAAATATTGTCTTTCTGGTTGTGGAGCTGCCATAACAAACAGTGTTTTCCAGTTGATTTCCATTTGTGCGCAATCGTACACTCGTTTACTTCACACTGAGGTCTGCAGCTCGGCCATCGATCCATCATCTCCACAGGTAAAGACTGCAAATGAGCTGTGTGTGTGTGCGTGTGCATGTATGTGTGTGTGTGTGTGTGTGTGTGCGTGCATGTATGTGTGTATGCATATATGTGTGAGAGTGTGCTTGTGTGTGTACATCTGTGTAAGTGTGTGCGTGCGTGTGTGCATGAGTGTGTGTGTATGTATGTTTGTTAGTATGTGTGAGTGTGTCTGTATGTGCACGAATATGTGAGGATGCATATTTGTGTGAGAGTGTGTTTGTCTCTGTGTGTGATTGTGTATGTGTAAGTGTGTAAAAGTGTGTGTGTGTGTGCGCGTGCGTGCATGTGTGTATGCGTATATGTGTGAGAGTGTGCTTGTGTGTGTGCATCTGTGTAAGTGTGTGCGTGCGTGTGTGCATGAGTGTGTGTGTATGTATGTTTGTTAGTATGTGTGAGTGTGTCTGTATGTGCACGAATATGTGAGGATGCATATTTGTGTGAGAGTGTGTTTGTCTCTGTGTGTGATTGTGTATGTGTAAGTGTGCATGTATGCGTACGTGTGTAAAAGTGTGTGTGTGTGTGTGTGCACGTGCATATTTGAGTGTGCGCATGCATGAGTTTGTGTCTTTGTATGCATGGATGTGTGTAAGTGCAAATGTGTGAATGAGTGTTTGTGTCTGTCTGTGTGCATGCAATCATGAGTGTGTGCATGCATGTGTGAGTGTGAAGGTGTGTGAAAGTGTGTGCCTGTGTTTCCAATATGCATATGTTTGAGAGTGTGTGTGCATGCATGTGTGCATGTGTGTGTGTGTGTGTCCATATGTGTGTGTGTCCATGTATGTGTGTACATGTGTGTGATGGTAGACAGACTCTTTCTTGCCAGTAGACGCAGGGGAAGGTCTGATCCAGGAGCAGCTGTGTGTGTGTGTGTGTGTGTGTGTCGTGTACAGTGTTATTCCAGCATGTCGGCCTGAAACAGCAGTGTGGCAGCTCATTTATTACAGCCAATGCTTCTCGAACTGTGTGTGTGTGTGTGTGTGTGTGTGCGTGCGTGTGTGTGTGTGTGGTATAATGACATGAGTATACCTCTATTACCACTAGCTCCGCACTTTAAGGTGGATAACGAGGACGTGTCTTGTGTCCTCGTCAGTGTTGGGGAAAGTTACTTCAGAAAGTAATGCATTACAATATTGAGTTACTCCCCTAAAGAGTAACTCGTTGAGTGTTCATCCAATTTTTATTTGAAATACAATAAATAAATAAATAATACTGTATAATGTTTATTATTCATATTTTACTCATTGTGGTCTCAGAATTGTGCATATAAAAATACACACAAATATATACATACATACATATATATATATATATATAACATTTCCAAACGCAATTAGTATGATTAATAATAACAAATAGATAAAGATTTATTTCTGTATTTATTTATGACGACAAATTGATTGGCAAATTGCATTTGGGGAATTTTACATTATTATTTTCTACATAAATTCTTTATATTGATATATTTAAAATGTTAAGATAAGTAAACATATATTTATTTGTTATTATTAATAATACTAAATGCATTTGGGAATTTTCCATTATTAGTTTTTACATTAATTATTTGTAATTTTTTATATTGATATATTTAAAATGTTAAAATAAGTAAATATATAATTTTTTGTTATTATTAATAATTCTAATTGCATTTGGGGAATTTTACATTATTAATTTTTACATTAATTCTTTATATTGATATATATTTAAAATGTTAAAAAAAAAGTAAAATATTTATTTGTTATTAATAATAATACTAATTGCATTTGGGAATTTTCCATTATTAGTTTTTACATTATTTTTTTAGTAATTCTTTATATTGATATATATTTAAAATGTTGAAATAAATAAATATATATTTATTTGTTATTATTAATAATAATCATTGCATTTGGGAATTTTCCATTACTAATTTTACATCAATTTTGCATCTATTTTATTTACATTTACATTAGTTTTAGAACTGGCAAGGTTTTAAAATAGGTTTTCAAAATTAGTTTTATTAATAATGTTGATCACTATTATGTAATGTTAGATCAGTATTAAAAATCGAATTCATATTCTAAATACAATTCCACCAGCTTTTGGCAGTGTATAAATCAGCTATATATATATATATACAGCTGATATATATATGATCATAATGATATTTAACCTTTTTTTCTTCAAACTTTGCTCATGAGACATTTTTACTGGCGATCCTGGTCATTATGGGATGAGGGAACAATCTTCTGGGTCTGGCTCTATTTCTGCTTAAATATAAACAGTTCAGCAACAGGTGCTTGGAGGATTTTCAGCTTTTCCTCACCACCATTTGGTTGCAATTAAGTGTATTATGGGATGTCACAGTCGCAGCGTAGTATTGCTGGATATCCAACTTTTAGTGTTTGTTTTAGAGATTCACTGTGGCACATGGTTTTTACTGTGTGGCTTATGGCAAATTAGGGAAAGAAGTCATTATGGCAATGATTTCTACAGGACATTCTTCAGTTTACAGCGTTTTAAAGAGAACTGAACAAAACTAGTGACGCAATCCATATGAATTATTCAACCAATGCTGCTTTTGTTTCTATGCAAATCCCAGTTATGCAAATCAATGACATTATAAGATGGAAAAAATACATCGTACAAATATTGAACACACTTCAGTCCGTTTTGCAGACATTTTCAACTCATTTTGTGTGTGATGTAGAGGTCTGCATTCCCGTGGCTGTACTGCGGGAGCTGCAGGACCCGACCAGATTTCTTGCAGCATGGGAATAAGTTTCTGAATAAAACGTGGTAGCGGTCGGTAACTCGAGAGTAATTTGAACGGGAACGGGTGGGCTAGCAATATAGCGTTCCTGTGTACGACGATATTTCAGTACAGCATATCTGTGATTTCCCAACCTGATCTCACGAGAAAACGTAAGTATTTTACGTTTTGTCAGTTTAGTGGCTAATTCGTACGAATTCGTATGAGTTCAGTCGTACGAAATTGTACGATTTTAAAATGGAGGCGTGGCACCTAACCCCACCCCTAAACCCAACCGTCATTGGGGGATGAGCAAATCGTACTAAATTGTACAAATTAGATCGTACGAATTAGCCACTAAGTCAAAAAGTTACGAATTGCTGTGAGATTGTGTTGGATTTCCTCATTCTTATTGAGCACTGGTACAGCCAGTGCTTATGACTGTTACACATGCTGAACGCATGACCAGTGCTTTCTGAATGTGCTATTTTCCCCTCACAGTCTGTGTGTGCATCATCTGAATAACGTTCCTCAGAGGGGGCTTTACCAACATGGGAGAGCAAAGTGAAGAATTAGAAAACGATCAGTTTACTGTTAGGAAACCCACAGCTGGCAAGTCTGATGTATGAGAGTCTTTTTCATGCGTCAAAAAAGAATTCCCTTTGTGCGGATGTGATAATACCTCAAAGTTTTACCCTTTAGCAGTCACAAGACTGAAACCTCAGGTTTAATGTTTAAATCAATCATGTCTTATCATAAAGGGGCAAACAAAACTGACATTTAGCCCACCATCCTTACACAACCTACAGTTTTATGTTATCTCTCTCTCTCTCTTTTGATAGTACCCAATTTAAACCTGAGATTTTTTAAACCAGATCTAAATTTAGCAGGAATGGTCTGGTCGGGTAGGAAATTATTCTAAGCGGGCAGCAGGTAAACAAAGGCTGAATATACAGCTGGAGCGGTCAGGTGCGGGGAAAAATCTCACGGGAGCGGGACTAAAAAATGTGTCCCGCGCAGACCTCTAGTTTGATGCTTTGGGCACATTACAGCATTTGGGCACATTACATATCTTGACAAAATATGGCAAATGTGGTATTTAGATTCAAAATCCAGTTCATCATGTAAATAATATTTAAGAACTATGAAAATACCCCAGGAGAAAGATGAAAACATAACCTGACAAAAAAGGTAGGACTTATTTTAAACACTTTTGGATCACTTATAAATTATTTGTGTATGTGTGTTTCTTATTTATTATGCAAATAAAGCAATACAGATATACGTAGGGAGAATAAAGTGCACATATATAATATTCCAGCCTCTAAGCAAAAAAATAATAATTAGCTAGCTCATTTGTCATATAAATTATCATATCATAATTGGCTTAATCACTCTGTCTCCTCTCCACCAATCAGCTGGTGAGTGGTGTGCCATCTGGTGCAAAATGGCTGCCGTCACGTCATCCAGGTGAATGCTCCACACTGGTGGTGGATGAAGAGATTCCCCCCAGTGTGTAAAGTGCTTTGAGTGCCCAGAAAAGTGCTATATAAATGTGAGGAATTATTATTATTTATTATTATTATTATTACACTGTGGTCATAAAGGGATGGACATGGTCAGCAACAATACTCAGGTAGGCTGTGGTGTTGACAGATGCTCAGTTGGTATTAATAGGCCCAAAGTGAGCCAAGAAAATATCACCCAGACCATTACACCACCACCACCCAGCGTGAACAGTTGATACAAGGCAGGATGGATCCATGCTTTCATGTTGTTGATGCCAAATTCTGACCCGACCATCCGAATGTGGCAGCAGAAATGGAGACTCATCAGACCAGGCAACGTTTCTCCAATCTTCTATTGTCCAGTTTTGGTGAGCCTGTGTGAATTGTAGCCTCAGTTTCCTGTTCTTAGCTGGCAGGAGCGGCACCCGGTGTGGTCTTCTGCTGCTGTAGCCCATCCGCCTCAAGGTTGGACGTGTTGTGTGTTCAGAGATGCTCTTCTGCAGACCTCGGTTGTAACGAGTGCTGATTTGAGTTACTGTTGCCTTTCTATCAGCTGGAACCAGTCTGGCCATTCTCCTCTGCCATCAACAAGGCATTTGCGCCCACAGAACTGCCAATTACTGGACATTTTCTTATCTTTGAGTACCTAATAAAGTGGCCAGTGAGTGTATATAGTATAATAGACTTTACTATAGTATGATTCAAAAACACTAAATACAAATACTATAATATTTGTCATCTTTTCCTGTAATCTTACAGTTTACGGTTTATTTCCTGCAACATTTAAAACAAGTAAAACTTAATTAGAAACAAAAAAAGTTGTGATTTTGTCATATTTTTTTTAGATTATACAATTAGCAGCCATTATGCTTTTAATATGTATATTAAAAACCTCCTCTGCCGACAGCTGCTTCAGCTTTACAGTCCTAAAGTTTATTTGTTCCAACATGAAAAGTAAAACTCCTTCAAAATGTCCATCTAAACACGAGAGCTCACTTGTGTTTATGGCAGCAATAACACTGTCCAAATGCGAAGCGGGGTTTGCTTATGGAAAGCAGAGGCTGTTGGGACGGCCGGTCAGAATGTGGCAGGACGGTGACAAGCTGCAAAGAGACAGAAAGCAGTTTCTCTCTTTGTTGTGTGCAGGACGAGACCTCTTGGCCTCCGCTAGGAAGTGAGAGATGTGGATGGGACGAGTCCCAGCGACACACAGCAGAGGTGAGAAACGCTCAGGCTTCAGTTGTGTGTTGGTGAGTGTAAACACAGGAAGTTTGCAGTGGAAGAGAGAGCGAGAGAGACACACACACACACACACGTCATGCTCTGTGTAATGAGCGAGATCTTCAGGGAGCAAACACAGCCACAGATTGTTTTGTTCAGAATCACTGATGGAGGCCTCAGATTTAAAGGAGAACTCACTGAGAAAGAAATATGAAATACATGATGCTGTTTTAGTAGGTTTTAAACAATAAACAAATATCACAGGCTTATATTATTATTATTATATTATTATTATAAATATACACACTAGACAAGTCACCACTTATACATTAGAGTTTTACTGTAAAGTAACTCTAACAAGTCAATGAATTTATTATAAAGCATAATTATTGGTTGGTTTGACGATTGGTTGGAAGGCTGGGTTGTTGGTTGGTTGGCCAGCCGGTTGGTTAGTTGGGAGGTTGATTGGTTGGCCAGCCGGTTGGTTAGTTGGGTGGTTAATTGGTTGGCCAGCCGGTTGGTTAGTTGGGTGGTTGATTGGTTGGCCAGCCGGTTGGTTAGTTGGGTGGTTAATTGGTTGGCCAGCCGGTTGGTTAGTTGGGTGGTTGATTGGTTGGCCAGCCGGTTGGTTAGTTGGGTGGTTGGTTGATAGGTCCGTTGGGCGATTGGTTGGTTGGTTGGACCATTGGCTGGTTGGTTGGGTGGGTGGGTTAGCTGGTTGGTTGCTTACTTGATTGGTTGGTTGGTTGCATGATTGGTTGGTTGCTTGGCCAGTTGGTTGGTTGACCGGCTGGTTGGTTAATTAGGCAGTTGGTTGGTTGGTTGGTTAATTAGTTGGTTCCTTGATTAGTTGGTTGCATGATTGGTTGGTTGAGTGGTTGGCTGGCTGGCCAGTTGGTTGGGCGGTTGGTTGGTTGGTTGGGTGGATGGGTAATTGGTTGCTGGCTTGCTTGATTGATTGGTTGGGCGGTTGGTTTGTTGGTTGCTTGACTGGTTGGTTTGGCAGTTGGTTTGCTGGCCGGTTGGTTGATTGGGAGGTTTGTTGGTGGGCCGGTTGGTTGGAAGGCTGGGGAGGTGGTTGGTTGGCTATCTGGTTGATTGGTTAGCCGGTTGGTTGTGTGGGTGGTTGGTTGGTTGATTAGTTGGTTGGGTAGATGGTTGGTCAGTTAGTTGCTTGCTTGATTGATAGGTTGGTTGATTGAATAACAGGTTGAAAAATTATCCTCATTAAAGTGGTGTAAACGGGCCATAACTCCATATCAAGTTTTAATAAGACTACAATGTATCTGCAATTATATCTTGTTTGAAAATGTATCTAAATACTGAAAATTTCTTATTGCTAAAATTCAAATCCAACTTTAATAATAAATAGTACAATTATGAATTGGTGACTGAATTAGTCACATGATTAAAATGTGCCATTGTTTTCAAAAGCCTCCGTTTTCAGTTCACACTGCAACATGAAAATGGTGTTTTCAAATTCATCCACTTCGGACAGAGGTTTGTTTTTAAAAACAAAAGGTTTTTGTCTCTTAAAAACGCTGTCTCAGTGTGGGCTGAAGGCTGAAACAGAGAGTAAAATCATTTTTAAATTGTGTCCATTTAATGTCCATGTTCATTTTTGTGGACATGTTCTAAAATGATAAATGAATCAGGTGAATCTACTCTCTAATATAATTAATATTTGGACCAATTTTTATCTTCACTTTCTACTTAAATATACACCAAGTCAATACATTTTAATGTATAAACCCCCCCCTTCACATCCTAATAGTTTATTGACCCTTTGTTTTCTCTCCACTCAATTCAAGAATCCTAAAAATCACATGATACAAACGACCATAATTCACTGTAGAGTTTTGTAAACTTGTGAATGTCCTCCATGTGCACTTACTGTATGATTCACTTTATTATTTGAACAATAACCGGTGCCACACGGTCTGCAAAATGTACACAACTGTCACTTTTGAATCAAAATATCTGATGATAACAAACGCAACACTGACTTTTCAGACGCAGTGTGACAAATCTACATAGAAAGGAGGCATGTTTGCACTCAAAATAATGAGAATGAGTTAATATAAATATGCAGAGTGCTGCGCTGTATCAGATATCAGTGTGTGTGAGTTCATTCAGTCTCCAAAAACTGTAAACTAATCAGACTGTAACTGCATCTCAATAAAACAACAGTCATGACAACAGGAGAAGTGTCTGCTGGAAATGACCTGGAGAACATTATGCTGTCAGTGTGCAATGTGTTTGTGTCCAGGATGTGTGTGTGTGTCTATGTTGTTGGAGTGTGTGTGTATATATATGAGTGTTGTTACAGTGTGTGTATTTTCATGGTGTCCATGTGAGTGCGTTTTCATGAATGTCTTTGTGTGCATTCATGTATGTGTGTGTCTCAAGGTTGTGTATATGTACATTTCAGTTTGTGTTTGCGTGAGTGTGCATGCAAGTGTGTTTTCCTGAATGTGCTTGTATGTGTATGTGAGGCTCTGTGTGTATTTGAATTTAGTTTGAGAGAGAGTGTGTGTGTGTGCGCATATGAGTGCTTGTGTGTCTATTTGGAGTGTGTTTTCACAAATATGCTTGTGTGTGTTTGTATTGGTATGTGTGAGGTTGAAGTATGTTTTTGTGTTGTTAAATTGTGTGTGTGTGGTTGTGTGAATGTTTTTTTGTGCAGTTGGAGTGTGTGTAGTTGGGAATATGTTTTCACAAATTTGCTTGTGTATGTATGTGAGCTGTGTGTGTGTGTGTGGTTGTGTGAATGTTTTTTTGTGTAGTTGGGAATATGTTTTCACAAATATGCTTGTGTATGTGTGTGAGATTGAAGTGTGTAAGTGTGGTTGTGTGTTTGTTTTTATGTCATTTGTGTGTGTGTGCATTTCAAGGTTGTAGTGTGTTTTCATGAATGTGCTTGTGTGCTTTTGTGTATGTATGTGAGTGGTTGGAGTGTGTGTATTTGTCGGCGTGTGAGGTTGAAGTGTGTAAGCGTGTTTGTGCATGGTTGTGTGTTTGTTTTCTTGAATGTGCTTTTGTGTATGCATGTGAGTGGTTGGAGTGTGTGTATTTGATTGTGTGTGAGGTTAAAGTATGTATGTTTGTGCATGGTTGTGTATTTGTTTTTGTCATTTGTGTGTGTGTTTGTGTTAAGTCTGTAGGGTGTTTTCATGAATGCGCTTTCGGGTATGTATGTATGTGTGTATTTGCCTGTGTGTGGTTGAAGTGTGTGTTAGTGGATGGTTTTGTGTGTGTGTGTGTGTGTGTGTATGTATATGTATATATGTGTATATATGTGTATATATGTGTATATATATATATATATATATATATATATATATATATATATAGTCTTGACAGTACATGATATTAATAGTGACCAAATGTCCCCACAAGTATAGTAATACAGGGCATTTTGGTCCCCATGAGGAAAACAGCTCATAAATCACAGAATAAAGTATTTTATACATGTAAATCTTCAGATTGTTTCCTGTGAGGGTCGGCTTTAGGGATAGAGTTTGGGGAAAAGGACAAAATATACAGTCTGTACAGTATAAAACTAACTACATCTATGTGAAGTCCCCATAAAACATGCAAACCCAGCATGTGTTTCAGTGTGTGTGTGTGTGTGTGTGTGTGTGTGTGTGTGTGTGTGTGTGTGTGTGTGTGTGCGTGCATGCATGTACTATAAATGTAATTCTGAAGATTGGAGTGTGTTGTCATGAACATGTGTGTGTGTGTTCATGTCTTCAGTGAGTGATGATGCTCTTCATAACTCGTCTGACAGCAGATCACAGGCCGATGTTTGCTGGAGAATAAACAGAGCTGTTCTTCTAATGACTCTCCGGTGAGGGATTCTGGGCCGTGGGAGGAAACGTCAGAAGAAGTTGTAATGAGTGGACATCTGTCTCCTCCATATATTGGGGAGTCTGACGGCCGAATAGAAAAAGCGCAGATTTAGGAGAGCCAGTCCGAGAGCTTCAGTCAGAGTTGTCAGTTTGATAAAGGTATTCCTTCTGTTGTATTTCCCGCCGGTCCTGAACGTCTGGATGCTGAGTAAGAGAAAGTGGAGTCTGCTGAGACTTACTGAGCATTAAAGGATTAGTTCACCCAAAAAATGGAAATGCAGACATTATTCACAATATGTCTTTAGAAACGTGTGACTCTTTTTACTTTCGTGGAACTCTAAAGAGAAAGCTTTTTCATGATGTGCTGTTTGCACTTTTTACATAGCCTTTACATGCATCATTTACATGAAATGGTAATAAATGGCAGAAACATTTAGGCCCAATCCCAATTCTATTATTGTACCCCTACCCTGACACTTGAAACAGAGTGTGAAGGGGAAGGGCTTCAAAATTTACCCTTAAGAATTGGGACAGCACTACAGCACCAGCACACATCATCAGATGTCATCGCGATCTCTTGCTTCATGTGAGATCAGACGATCGTGACTGCTGTAGTTATTCCAGTTGTGTTATTTTGTGGTATTAATCTTCAGGAAATCACTGAAGGCAACAATATCATGTTATTATAACGATATAATGTGGGAATAAGATGGTAACTGTACTGTGCATCTATGTAAACACACCAAAACAACATGATAGCAGACACTGTAAACAGGCCATTCACAGCCACTAGACCTTTCTGACAGGGTACTCAAGTGTCATCGAGTGTCAGATGTAAAAGTATGTTGTGGGACTGCTATACAGGAGTTATCATTAGCGATTATCGATAGCGAAGTTTAGCAGTAAAACACAAACGCGGTTATGAATGTATTTAAGCGTACGCTTGTTTGTTGTACAAATTCTGCTGTTGTAGATGGTGTATTTTGGGAAATTTTCTTATTTGTGGTGGTACCGTTTCAAGGGTGATCTAGCCCTTCCCGTTAGCCCTACGCCTTCAAGCTAAAGAGAATTGCGACACCTCTACCACTACACATGAGCGCGCAAAACAAGTGGTGGAATTGGGATTGAGCATTAGTGTTAAGGGGCCATTCACAGCACTCTCAAAAAAAAATTCTTTTGCAGCTTGTTCAAACTACTAAGCACAATTCTTATGTTGTTTTTGGCTCAACTTAATTGTTTTATGATTAATTTTTAACAGTGTAGTTATTGTGCTCGCGCTGTAAAAAATGCAGGGTTCCACACAGGTCCTTCATGTTTTCCCAACACAAACTGATTAAGTGAACCCTTGTGCACTGTTCAAATTGACTACCTTTTCGTTATTGTTACGAAATCTAACCTTGCTCGGCTCCACACAGCAAGCCAAACCCGTAACAATAAATAATATTAAATTAAAATAATTAGAACTCCTCTAAATTAACGAGGAGCCCGGAGTCTCATCTCCCGTTCAAAAGGAGAAATAACAACAAAGACGAATGACCAAGGAAATAACGTAAAGTCAAATTTATTTGACGTTAAACTTCAAAAAAAGAGACGATAAAAAGCTTAAGTAGGTAAATGCCAAAATAACAAACAAAACTCAACAGCTAACTAAGTTTTGTACCCTCTTACCTGCGCATGAAATAAAAACAAATAAAATAACATTCACTACTAACCACAAAACATGAGGAAAATGTAATAAAACAAAAAGACACCCTCCTCAGCACACGTGTCTCCGTATAGATCTCAAAGTCAACACTCAGCGTTCAACTTGCAACAATTTAGCCGAGTAAATGCAACACAATTTACTTCACAACACAAGCCGGGAGAGAGGAGACTCTCTGAACGACGTTCCAGTTCGGTTTAAATGGTCTTCACAAACAAGCGTCCACGCTGGCACTTGATTCACCGCACCCATGCGGTATGATGAAACCTATTCGGAGATAGAGGCTGAGAGAAAAGCCACAAGCAATGCGCACACACACAAACAAACTCACTACTTAGGATATTTATATCATTAATATTTTTATATCATTAATTATTTAAAGAAAATACGTAACAGTTATGTTCAGGTGAAAACATCCACTGAATTAAACTGCTGTATTGGCTCGTTTCCACTGACTGGTATGGTACGGTTCTGTTTGGTACGCTTTTATGGCCGTTTCCACTGTCAAAAAGCGTACCGAACCGTACCGTACCACTTTTTCGGCACCCTTTCGAAAGGGTACCAAACACGAGAAAGGGTACCAAAAGGCGGAGCTAGACGCGCAGCTGAACGCTATTGGTTTACAGAGATACGTCATTCGCTTACGCAACAAGCCAGAATGAAAACAAAAAACCCGCCATGTTTAAAATACACAGCCGACGAGCCGAGACATAACAGCGGAATGATATATACATATAATAACGAGCCATGGTCGACCTGGGCTCAAACAAACCTTGTCATTGTCTGGATGAACAGCAACAAAGCCATGAAGAAGAGCAGATTTACCCTGTGCCGCGTAGTTTTTTACGAGCCAGTCTGAGGCGCGAGCGGTTTCGCTTTCTTGCTAGCGCTCGCACGCGTCTAACATTATATCTGAAATATCAAACTTCTTGAGCTGATGATAATAACCTGCGCTTGATTATTGACGAGCTTTTGAAACCCGATCCTGTCAGACACTGACAAACGCGAGAGTGAAGCGTGAAGAAACAAAGGAGAAGCCGGAAAAAAGGAGCACATTATTATTCAGCAAACATGAACAAAATGCCATGTATAACTGACTTATTATCTTCACATTTTGGACTAATATGAACCGGGAATGACGGAATTACTCTCTAACAGAGGCTACATGTGCTGCTGAAGATTACAGACACAGATGAGAGGTTTTCACTGACTGTAGGCTATATTTTGTGTTGTTTTGAACCTAAATACTGACGAAATGTCTGCTGTGTGTAGTTCTTCTGTAATTGATAACATATCGGAGACTGTAAGGGGCTGTATGTGTTTATATATGTTCATTTATTTAGTTATTTAATATAATTACAGACGTTACAGTAGGCTGTTTCGCACTGTCATTGATCTGCAGTTATAATCAACTCATGTTCATAGAAAAGTTAGTAATGAACATTTCTACACAAGTATTTATGTGTGTAGAGCATCTGTGTTTTGAGAAGAGCTTCTCATATGATATGTGAACGACCCATACAGCTTTACTGTAGGCATTTTCTCCAGCGAGAATGACGTCGACTGAAACTTTCTGTCATACACCACGCCCACCAAAAAGGTACCCTTGTTAGTGGAAACGCAAGCCTGATAAAGGTGACCCGTACCAAACCGAACCGTACCGTACCAGTCAGTGGAAACGAGCCATATAAATGCATCAGATAAATATTTTTTTCACTTTTTTTTTCATAAATCAACCTCAATCCTGATCAAAACTACTAAATTGTTTACAAAACTACAGGATTTTAACTCTTTAATTGCCAACTTCATGAATGATGATGACGATGACTGATTTGGTGATAAAAACAGACAGAATGACGTATTTGCAATATCAAAAGTTTCACTATCCAGAAACAATTGGCTATACAATAGGAAAGAATGAATAATTTATGGTAAGTTATGCAAGTTTAAAAGTACCTCAGGTATCCAGTGCTCATTTCAGCATCCCAGCACCAGCATTTAACACCCTAACTTGAACTAGATGAAAATGAGAAATATTATGATGTCAATTAGCATAAATAATAAACGGTTACGTTATTAAGTTAACTGTTACAACCCTAAAACAGACTCAAATGTAAGCCCGTCTACACTAATATTCTTATATTATTGCACAATGAATGACATTTTCCAAATCATTACCTTTAATTGGCTTAATTGGCTTCTTTTCTCACTTCTTTTCACCCCATGCAGGTTTTGTCTCCGATCCAAGAGTCTGCAGACATACAGACTTTCCCATTATAGGTGTGCAGTGAATAGTGTCGCATTGAGTTGAGTCAAGAGACCCGTCTGCATTTAGTCCGGGTGAAATTGATATAATTATGAAATCTGGAACAAATATTAGCACTCGCATAGACGTGCACTTATTCAGAACGAAGCCTGCAAATTTGGCTCATTAACAGAGCCGTCCGGCGTGCGTTATGCATTTAGTGGGGGCTTTAAAAATCGAGAAGATTTTTATTTTCACTTCTCGAGCACAAATGCACCAATCACTGTGGTATTCCCAGGCTTTGTTCCAAACGCAATGCATGCTTCCACTAAAGCTGCGAGAGAAGACAGGGCACAGTCTCAGACTGAACGCCCACAGACCGTCTGATGCACATTACGCGCACAAAAAAATGGAAAGAACATTGAAAACTGCTAATTTCAGGCCGATGTGTGGACTGCTGCACGATTCACAGAGGTTGCTGTGCATTAAAACTGCCTCTGTTTGGTTTTACGTAGTGTGTTGTGTAGCTGTTTGTGAAAGTGCAGGAGTTTTGACCCGCTGAGACTGGAAGAGTTCAGTTTTGTATGTTGACATATCAAGAAGTTTTCTTCTGCAAATACAAATCCACTTGCATGCATTTCTAAAGGTTAAGGACTCGGACTCCAACTGATATGATAAAAACAATTAGCAAAATTACTGTTGGTATCACTAACGAATAGTTCAAATTCAGCTGTGGTAATTAGCACTTGGTTTCTGGCACTCACTGTAAACCAGGGGTCACCCAACTTGTTCCTGTAGAGCCGGTGTCCAGCAGATTTTAGCTCCAACCCTAATCAAACACACCTGAACAAGCTAATCAAGGTCTTACTACTTGAAACACCCAGGTAGGTGTGTTGAGGCAAGTTGGAGCTAAACCCTGCAGGTACACCGGCCCTCCAGGACTAAGATTGGTGACCCCTGCTGTAAACAGCAGACCAATAACAACAGCACCAGTTGCCATCTGACACAGCAAAGTAGCATCGCCAGTCTAATCAGATCAAGGAAGGGGCAATCAGAACTTCTGACCATCTGAAGTGCTGGTTTAAAGAGACTAAATCATTGAGCCAATGCTGCAATGGATATCAATGCACCTTCTTTTTTATTCTTAAGATGTAACTTGATAAACACCTATTTTTGAACCATTAAAATAGCATTACCGTTAGTAATCCTGTAGTTGAAATCGTACAGTGTGTTGCTAATGGGTCATGTTCTCTGGTTCAAATTCCTATGAAATAAATGAACACACTGAACAAATGCATCTGCTAAATGCATACTTGTAATGTAAATGGCGTAAAAGGACTGAATGCTTCTGGAAGAACTGGCCATTGTTTTAGGTTTTCTTTGAATAGCAAGGACGTGCTTAAGTATAAATGGGGTCTAGAGAGATAGACAGGCTTTCTTTTAAATGAACTATGCATCCTATTACTTTTGTAAATTGGTGTGTTTTATCAGGCATCAAAGAAATATGAAGCTGGGAAACATTATTATTAATAGGGTGTACAGGGTGAAAAGCAATGGCCCAAGTACTAAACCTTGCAGTACTCCACATTAAACATGACTGATATTTACGGCTTCTCTTCATTTAGTGCTACAATTGATAATAGCAGTAGATTAGTAGTTATCATCCTTCAATACTTATTTATTTCTCTGAAATTTGTATTTTTTAACCATGCCATTACTTTTGTGAATTGTTGTGTTTTCCCCAATCTTGTCGCCTATCCAAGTTTTCATAACAACAAATAATAACTGGACTTCTAGTTGATCGTTTGGTATCAGAAGTGGCTTATATGAAAGGCCTCTAGATTACGCTTATTTGACCACAATAAAATATGATCAGGCCTTGATTTTGAATGATTTCATTAGGACAGTAAGGTCTGACTTTGCTTAGACAAAAGTCTTGTCACTGAACCTTCAATAATGTCCAGTATAGAATATGTGGTCATGCTGCAGTAGAAACAGAATGAATATTGTGTCTGACTCCATCATGAGCTTGGAGGACTGCATCCATACATCTCTGCAATGACTCAAATCACTGATTAATAAAGTCATCTGGAATGGCGAAGAAAGCGTTCTTGCAGGACTCCCAGAGTTCATCAAGATTCTTTTTGTTTATCTTCAATGCCTCCTCCTCCATCTCACCCCAGACATGCTCAATAATGTTCATTTCTGGTGACTGGGCTGGCCAATCCTGGAGCAGCTTGACCTTCTTTGCTTTCAGGAGCTTTGATGTGGAGGCTGAAGTATGAGAAGGAGCGCTATCCTGCTGGAGAATTTGCCCTCTCCTGTGGTTTGTAATGTAATGGGCAGCACAAATGTCTTGATACCTCAGGCTATTGATGTTGATCATCCACTCAGCAGATCTCTCGCACGCCCCCATACTGAATGTAACCCCAAACCATGATTTTTCCTTCACCAAACTTGACTGATTTCTATGAGACTCTTGGTTCCATGCTGGTTCCAGTAGGTCTTCTGCAGTATTTGTGATGATTGGGATGCAGCTCAACAGATGATTGATCAGAAAAATTGACCTTCTGCCACTTTTCAATATGATTAACTAGAAGTCAAATTTTTATATGTTGCTCTTACAACTGGGATCGATGACAAGACTTTTGTCAGCTACTGACAATATATATATATATATATATATATATATATATATATATATATATATATATATATATATATATATATATATATATATATATACATATACATACTTCTTGCTATTCTTAATAATTGCATCTTGAAAAGCAAAGATCCAAGTACTGAGCTTTGCGGTACTCCATACCAAACTTTTAAGAGTTAACTGACTTTAGCTTTAACCCTGAAATATTATCCAATGCATAATTCAAAATATCAGTAAAACATCTTGAACTATCATTATTTTTTTAAATCATATTTTTCTTTATTAACCATAAAAAAACTGGATTAAACCTTTTGTCATTAATGATCAATGAGGATTGGCAGCCTAACTTTCATAACACTTTTAATAGTACACTCATTACTCAACATGAGCTAACATTGAACAATATTTCAGAAACATTTACTAACTTTAGATGTTTTAAAATGAGACTTTTAGTAACATTTTATTTTAAGGTGCCCTCGCTATATGCTTAACTACTGTGTAACATGTATTAACAGCATTAGCATTATATTTTGCTTAGTTATGCTTCAATTTCTATTACATTTTGATGAATAAGAAGATTATACAACAAGCAAGTTCATACGAAACATTCAGTATCTTTATATATATATATATATATATATATATATATATATATATATATATATATATATATATATATATATAAAACAGAACCCTGCTAACTGAAGCATTTAAAGGAAACGTGGGGTCATTGAAATGCCCTTAATGATAAAATATTGCACTTGATGCCTAAACTACAGGTCTCTCTCTTTAACCTTCACTCCTCACGCAGGCCTGCAGAGACTCTGCTTTGGGTTTTTTCCCCCGTGGATGAGTTTAACCAGACGACTGCGTGTTGTCATGAGAGAAAAGACCCTTAGAAGTAGAAGGATAATCATTAAACTTCACCAATTGGGCTCTGGTGGGGCCTGTCCTGTAAAACGCTCATCTAATAATGATGGAATTTGCGTCGATCAGACACAAAAGAAAACAAGACAAAGTGCAATTAGTGACGGATCTTTGGCTCACGCTGTGCTTCATCTGTGTGTGCGGTGTGTGTTGAAAGCTCTGATCCGCTCGCCTCCGCTAGCTTTTCATTTGCAAGGTGAGATGCTGGACTTTGTCAGCAAAAAGAAAAGAAAACGGCGGGCCAGCCTGATAAATGGTCCGTCCGGGACGGGGTTGCCTATTTGAGCTTGTTTTCCGCTTTTCTAACCATTGCCACATGTTTAATATCATAGAGAAACTTGAGGGAGAAAAGAAAAAAATCTGATATTGTCATGCTGTCTGGTTCAGATGGTATTCAGACTAGTATAATGTGTTTATGTGTGTATATGCAAACTGAGCTATGTTGTCACACTTTTAAGCCTAGTGTATATTTCTCAGCGAAGGTTTATTGTTGAAAGTCAAAGTTAGAAAGTAGTGCGAGCTACAAAAGAAAAAGCTAGAGAACATTTACACTGGCATGTTTTCTGACGTTAAACAGCATATACAGTATGCCTTTCAGTAACATTTCAATAATGGTAAATATTGTGCAGAATATGTAACATAAAACACAACTGACTACAAAGCTAAACATGTTTTAAAATTAAATATATCAAAAATACATTTCATTTAATTATATGGATATTTATTGATATCTACGTTATCTTGTTTTGAAAGTATATTTCAGTTTATATATATATATATATATATATATATATATATATATATATATATATATATATATATATATATATATATGTATGTGTGTATGTATAAATATAAGTTTGAGTTTACCTAAACATATGGTGATTATAGAAAATAAATAGTAATTTGCAGTGTTATAGTATCACAAACATATTAATATAGTTGTTTTTGGTATTTTAAACCATTGTTTTAGGTTGTTTTCACGTGACGTCATTGATGATGCGCGAATTTCAGATGGAGGGCAGGAAGTGATTACACAGAAATCGCGGTCAGAACATCAACATGTAATTATAATTATTTAAAATAGCCAAAATAAGAAATGCCGAACAGTTTTATAGCGTCCTGAAGGTTTTTACTGATAAAGGGGGAGAAAGTTCAAGAAACTGGAATTAAGAAAGGTGACATGTAATAAAAAATATTCAATACATCCATCCATGCGTACTAACCTTTTGAATGCGATAATTCGTTTGACAGCACCAATAAAGATTATATACAGGCCTAGCTATGTGTATAAATATGTTAATGTGTTATATATATATATATATATATATATATATATATATATATATATATATATATATATATATATATATATATAATACAAACACCATCACGCTTATACAAAATCCAGGAGAATATAAATAACGTACCCTGCCATGAAATCTTCGTCTTGTTGTGCAATAATCCATGTCTTTACTGATATTTTGGCAGAATAAACGTTAGCGTTAACATCGAGATGCGCAGCAACGGTGAATGTTGGTTGATGGTTAAGTTTATCGACAGAACAAAAATGAAATGCAGCCCTTGTGACAAAACTAGGCAGTTATTATTGTGGAGCATTTTCGTGCCTTTAGATGTCTGGAAGATGTCCGCATGGGGAAAAATTATAGTAATTTATAATAAACATGTTTTTGAAGCACATAGTAAAGTGTATAATGTGTGCAACTCTGTTAATGAATGCTACAAAAAACATAGTAAACTGATAAATCACTGTAATGTTAGGTGCATTATTCATTCATTCATTTTCTTTTCGGCTTAGTCCCTTTATTAATCCAGGGTCGCCACAGCGGAATGAACCGCCAACTCATCCAGCACATGTTTTACACAGCGGGAACACCCTTCCAGCCGGAACCCATCTCTGGGAAATTGGTGCGTTATGATGGTGTATAATTATAGCATAGAAAACTGAAGCCTGTTGAATAATTAGTTTATTACTACAGTTGTGTCGTACTACAGCAACAATAAAATTACGACAGTTGAATTCAAGTAATTATCTGTAGTATGCCTTCAAACTCTAGTATTTATAGTATTTTTTCATGTAACGTAATAGCTTATCCAGTATATACCACCTCGATGACAGGCAAATGTATTTTAGTTTATTAGATCCTCTTCATGATATAGGGATCATGCCCAACACATGTGGTTATTTTCTATATATATCTCCTTTGAAATATGGTATACTTCACAAAAATACGGACGCATTCAGTTTTTACTTCCTGCACGCCATCTGAATTTCGCTTGTCACCAGAACCATGTGACTGCAAACAACCTATTTTGCTTTCGGTTTATTTCTTTTTTAAATATATATTCATACATTGTATATACACTTTAAAAATATGTCGTTTTTAATCATTTTTATTTGAGGCTTAGTTTTATTTATTTATTTATTTTGTTTAGGTTTAGTTTTAATACTTTTGGCTTTTTTTATTTTAATTGTATTTCATTTTATTTTCTGTTTATTTCACTGCAGATCACTTAAATGCAACATAGTTTTCTTGTTAAAAAATAAAATAAAATAAATAATCATGCTAATTTATAAGTGGGTTGAAATAGACCTGGAAAACTAGGTCAAAATATGTAAAGCACTTTGAATACCTGAAAAGTTGTATATAAATCTAAAGAATTATTCATTATAAACAAAATTATTGAATGTTAATCACGTAAATCCTCTCTATATGAAGAAAATAAACTAAAATGATAAAGTGGTGTTTTAATATTTCGCTAAAACTCTTTAAAAGTTATAATAAAGTCAAACGGTTTTTAGTAAATGTGCAGTAAATCAAACATTTTGTTGCACTGTTTGTTTACTTTCTCACCAGTATACATTATGAAATTATTATATTTTTTACTTTCCAGCAAACTAATCTGCTTCACACATTCATTTAGTCAGAAGTGAGTTAGATATTGGCAAACTCTCCAGCTGCGTTTTGCTAATCCACCTGTTGCAAACGGTCAACACTGCAGCAAATGTCACGTTGAACACACTCCAAGAGCCGTGACATCCCCTCATATCTGCCCGCGCATGAGTTTTATGGCAAATTATGCACTCTAAAATTAAATAATCATTATTAGTCTCTAAAATGATGAAATAAAAGAATCTAATTAAAATGATGTAATAATTCAATATAAAAAGATGGAACATTTTGTATTCTTAAAGCACAATAATGTTTTTTTTTTACATTTAATTTATATAAATATTGTTTTCTTGAAAGTTTGCAGAATCAAATTCATATTCACACAGTGAGGCAGTAAAACTGGCATGAGTTAGAGATGTAAACTGATGTTGAGAAATGTCCCAATGACACTTGTTAGCACTGGGGTTTTTTAGGACAGCTAACATGTATGATGGATGTCTTGGTGAAAACAAAGGACAAAATATTGGATTCTATTATACACAAAAAAAAGTGATACCTGCAGTGGTGTAAAGTAGCACATTACAAATACTCAAATGACTGTAATTGAGTAGTTTTTCTCAGGAGTTGGAGTTTACTTGAGTATATTTTTAGTGCTGCATCAGTACTTTTACTCTATTTTCCTTTAACCTGCATTCACTATTGTGTTTTTCTTGTCTATAGAGACTGGCTAAAGTAGAAAAATCAGTTCTGTGATTCCAGTCCAATCAAATAATAATAATTTTGCATCAAAATAAACAATTTCAAGACATGTTTATAAAGTGTCCAAGAAGATGTCTGAAATCTTTACACGCAATCACCCAAGAGACTGTTTAGACTGCATGCTGCTGATGAGATGGCGGATGCCTACTGTATGGTGACTGAAATCATCAAACGGTCTTAAATAAAACCTAAATGCACTACAGAGTGTTACGTTTTCACACGCATGCACAAATTAAATGTAAATGCATCAGCCTTTCACAGTGTAATACTCATTACCCTTGAATACTTTTAAAATGGCTACTTTTTACTTATACTTTGAGTAATATTTACAACAGATACTTTTACTCTACTTGCACTACTCACACTTTTTGGCCAAGTAATAGTACTTTTACTTGAGTATGATTTTTCAGTACTCTTTCCACCACTGGATACCTATAGTAGCCTGACTTTTAGTAGAAGCTTACACTTTTCAGTACGAAGTTATCTTATTTTTCACAGTAAAAGGGTACTCTTAAAATATTACTCTGCCATATCATTAAAAAAGCACCATGTTATGTTCAGTTTGTAAAATTTGGTGCAACTCCTCAAAAATATTGCACGATTGTGTTGCAAATTATGTTGTAAATTAAATAAGAAAAAAATGATGACAACACTTTTGGGGAGAATGAATTTGTTTAGTAAATAAATACTTATTTTAATGTTACATTTTGCGTAAATAAATAAATGAATAATAATTTAAATTCAATAACAATAATAATAGCAATTTTATTAAAAATATATACAATTAAACTTAAAATTATTAGCCATAATTATTACAATTATGTGAGCTTTGCTTTCTTTTTCAGATATTTCCCAAATGATGTTTAACAAAGGAAGGAATTTTCACAGTATGTCTGATAATTTTTTGTTCTGGATAAAGTCTTATTTGCTTTATTTTGGCTAGTTTTTTTATAATAAAAATAATAATAAAACATTTTAAAGTCAGTATTATTAGCCTCCTTAAACAATTTGTTTTGGAATGTGTACAGAACAAACCACGGTTGCCTAATTATCCTAACTTTAACCTAATTAAGTTTAACCTTTACATGTTACTTTAAGCTGAATACTAGTATCTTGAAGAATATCTAGTCTAATATTATTTACTGTCATCATGACAAAGAGAAAATAAATCAGTTATTGGAAATGAGTTATTAAAGCTATTATGTTTAGAAACGTGTTGAAAAAATCTCTCCGTTAAACAGAAATTGGAGAGAAAAATATACTGGAGGGCTAATAATTCAGACTTCAACTACATATACCACTGGCTCTTAATGCAATCCTTTGAATAAATAAAGAGGTTTCCTTTGGCTATTTGGACTATCCACTGTTCTGTTTCGTCCATGTTAGCCATATCCTCCGAGTTTGTGAACAAAACCTGTTTGATTTCTGACAGATGCACGACTGAGACATTCACGCGCACACGTCTTGCAGAAAAGCCTGGATGCTTTCCAGCGAGCCAACACGAGCATCCAGTATCGCCTAGTGTTTTCAGCAAGTGTGATGGAAGCTCGTCTTTCAGTACAAAACAACAGCTGAGTGCCCTAAAAAACGCAAGCTCCACACATTTGTACACAGCTGGTTGGCCGCGACTTCAGGCCCAGATAAAGAGCTCTTTCTTGGGGCGCAGTGATGGCCTGTGGGGGAGGAGGCACAATCACGGTTCGGGCCTTTCACTGGCGCTCCGACTCTTGGCCACATGAATACCCATGGAGGCCGGACGCCCACGCAGCTGGGTCGAATCTGTAGAGCGGGACAATGGGCTGGAGAGGGCACCTCCAAGCCAAAGAAGAGAGCATCTTTGTTGGTCACAGGTGGACCATTGTGCGGCCTGGTTCATTATGCATGCATCACAACAACTGAAGTCATCGGCTTCCTGTCCGGAGCCTGACAAATGAAGAAAACACAGACAGCGCAGCCGTCTGCAGGCGTCCCAGAGCCAAGGGCTGAGGTTAAAGCACTAAATTCACTTCTATGAGGAACGGGATGACAATGAGATGCTGGAGTTCAGCGACGTGGTTGAGATCAGTTGCTTGTTTGGTGCTTGCAATAGTGAAATCAAATGTAAACCGGCACTGCTTCTCTTTTAAGTGAGGTTATGCAAAACTGACAAGTCTGTCATCCTCCACATGCTTAAAAAATATGTATGGGGTGAGTTCAGGTCACTTTTTAGCCATTGAGATGACTGGGGAAGAGCGTCCTGGTTGAATTTGGGTCCAGTGGGACACGCTTTGCCATTGAGATGACTTGGGAAAAGTGTCCCGGTTGAATTCAGATCAAATGGGACACTTTTTGCCATTGAGATGACTGAGGAAAAGTGTCCCAGTGAAAAGTGTCCTGGTTAAATTCAGGTCAAATGAGTCCAGCTGCCATTGAGATGACTGAAGAAAAGTGTCCCGGTTGAATTTAGGTCAAATGGAACTGTTCTGCCATCGAGGTGACTGAGGAAATGTGTCCCGGTTGAATTCAGGTAAAATGGGAGACTTTTTTGCCATTAAGATGACTGGTGTAAAGTGTCCCAGGGAAAAGTGTCCTGGTTGATTGCAGGTTAAATGGGACAGTTTTGTCTTTGAGATGACTGGGCAAGAGTGTCCTGGTTGAATTCGGGTCAAATGGGACACTTTTTGCCATTGAGAAGACTGAGGAAAGTGTCTCAGTGTAAAGTGTCTTGGTTAAATTTAGGTCTAATGAAACACATTGTGATGACTGGGGAAGAGTGTCCTGGTTGAATTCAGGTAAAATGGGAAACTTTTGCCATTGGGATGACTGAGGAAAAGTGTCCCAGGAGGAATTCAGCTCATATACTGTAGGAGACTTTTTGCCATTGAGATGACTGGGAGAAAGTGCCTCGGTTGAATTTAGGTCAATTGGGACACTTTTGCCATTGAGATGACTTGTGTAAAGTGTCCCGGGGAAAAAGTGTCCTGGTTCACCCCAGGTCAAATGGGACACTTGCCATTGAGATAACATGTGAAGAGCATTCTGGTTGAATTCGGGTCAAATGGGTCACTTTTGCCATTGAGATAACATGTGAAGAGCATTCTGGTTGAATTCGGGTCAAATGGGTCACTTTTGCCATTGAGATGACTGAGGGAAAGTGTACCTGTTGAATTCAGGTCCAAATGGGACACTTTTTCCATTGAGATGACTTGTGTAAAGTCTCTTGGGGAAAAAGTGTCCTGGTTCAATCCAGGTCAAATGGGACACTTGCCATTGAGATGACTGAGGAAAAGATGAATTGGGTCAAATGGGACACTTGCCATTGAGATAACATGGGAAGAGCATCCTGGTTGAATTCAGGTCAAATGGGACACGGTTTGCCATTAAAATGACTTGGGAAAAGTGTCCTGGTTGAATTCAAGTCAAATGGGATACTTTTTGCCATTGAGATGACTGAGGAAAAGATGAATTTGGTCAAATGGGACACTTGCCATTAAGATAACATGGGAAGAGCATCCTGGTTGAATTCCGGTCAAACTGGACACTTTTGCCATTGTGATAACTGAGGGAAAAGATGAATTGGGTCTATTGGGACACTTTTGCCATTGAGATGATTTGGGGAAAGTGTCCTGTTTGAATTCAGGTCAAATGGGACACTTTTGCCATTGAGACGACTGAGGAAAAGTGTCTTGGTTGAATTCAGATTAAATGGGACACGTTTTGCCATTGTGATGACTTGGGAAAAGTATCCTGGATGAATTCAGGTCAAATTTTTCATACTTGCGTACTTGTATTGAGCAGACATCACTGTCATAATTTGTCTTTGATTACAGTATGAGCACATGTACAGTGGACCATTAACTGTAAGTGACAGCACTGTCTATGAACTGACAGTGAGAATCCAGACTCGTCCTGTCACTGTCGTCCACAGTATAACATTACAGTCACCGGGGTAAAGATGAAGCTGAATCATAACACTTTCTGACTCTTATTTCACAATATACAGACACTGTCTTACCACTGACTAAATATGCACTTCCTTAATCAACCGTACAAGACGTTTTGTGAAGCTTGACTGCAGTTCATTCGTTTTACGTCCATGTTTGATATTAAAAACACAAATCAGTGTGTGAATATAACACTTTGATGATCAGGTAATGCAGGAACTATTAGTAATTTCAATGCCTAACCATATGTATATTGCATTACATGAGAAATAACACTAATGTGACAGTGACGCTGTGGAAATTTTGGATGGTGGTAACAGTTTTGAAAAATATATACTTAAGGCATATAATAAAATGCAGCTGACCATAGTTAGGATAGTAAAATCAGCAGGCAGACTTTATACTTTACTGCAAATTCATCAGTCAGAGTTAATCAAATTAGGCCGATGCAAACACTGACAATTCTGTGTGAAATGCAAAACCACATTTTAAATGATGCAAGCTGAAACACACACACACACACACACACACACACACACACACACACACACACACACACACACGAAATACAGGTTTGCCTGTCTGCCAGCAGGATTCATCATGTTTGTGCTGAGTATTTCAGGCTCAGACACACTGACATTCACATTTAGAAACCAAAATTGCACAGTCTAAAATATACTGGGTTGATTTAGGCCAAAATTGGGTCAAACACGAGTATAAAGATTTAATCAAATTCATGGGTTTGATTAGAGTGCATGCTTGTATATATTTTTTATTGTATAATTATAATTTTTGCTAACACTTTATGGTAAGGTTGTATCAGTTAATGTTGATGCATAAACAAACAATATAGTATTTATCCATCTTAGTTAACTGAATTAAAGTGGTTCATGTTAAGTCACAGTGCATTAACTAATGTTAGAAGTAATACAGATTTTAATAGTGCATTAGTAAATGTTGAACTATGATGAATAAGTACTGTTCATTATTAGTATATTAATTAACAGAAAATCTATTATTAAAGTGTGACCTCATTTTATTATTATTGTTTTAAAATGCGCACAGATTTTATTGTTTTAAATGCATTTCTCCACAGATGCATACAAGAATAGTAGACCACTTCCAGTGTATTAACTAAATGTAATCATCAGATCTCAACACACTCTCTTGTACATAATAGTTTAGTGCAGTGGTAGGGAACCTAAGACTCGCGAGTCAAATGTGGCTCTTTGACCAAAAATACGTGGCTCTCCAGCTGTCTCCCTTCAATAATATTTCACAGTTAAAGCCATCTAGAAATCAGTTTCCTATTGTAAATACAAGTACAATTGCTTTTATTGTATTTAATTTTTTTTTACAGCAAAATGAATAAGAAGTCAGTTTACAATAAAAGACGATTCGATCAATGCACGTATGCGGCGCTGTGGATAAATTTAAATCGCGACACCAATAAACGGCAAACAACTTACGTTTTTATGATAACCTCACACAGAAATTCAAACAACATTCATGAGTGATGATGGCAAGAAGAAAAAATCTTGTCTTGCCTTGTGTATGGACATATGGTAATATTTAAACCTGTGTTATTTATTGTAGTAAAATAGTAGTAATATATTTATCTTTAAAAAATTAATTTGCCAAAAATAGAAATGTTTCTTATCTGAAATAAGGTTCCCGTCCCCTGGTTTAGTGTTTTCGTAAAACACCAACTTTTTTATTTTATCTTTATCGCCCACATTATCATTAAAGAAGATTTTTACCTTATAACCTTATTTGTTGTGTAGTTCTTTAGCTATATTGCGTTGAACTGCAATGCACACTGTAAAAATATAATGCCAAAGTTAATATCTTATTGTTGCTTAAACTTAAAATTAATCAGGATTCAACTCATTTTTTAAGTCATACAAAGTTTACGTTAGTTTTTTTTCTTTAGCTGTGCGTTTATCTGAAAATAATGGCACACTTCAGAACGTTCATCAGCCAATCAGAATCAAGCATTCAGCAGCCCTGTATTATTACAGGTATATTATTATGAGCACAGAATTGTTCTGTTTATTATGACTTATAAACTAGAATGCTTCTCAGATAAAAACCAACCAGCCCTAAACATGCAGAGTCAGTCATTTTCCTGCATATTTGAGGAAATGAAAAATTAAACGCAAGGAAATTTTAATAAAAAGTTAAAATCGGCAACTGTACACTATTTATCTCCCTCTTCGCCCTGTGGTCAAGCATCATTTTTTTATTTTTTTGCCAGAGTGTGTACCACACACGTTTATCAATGGCTTCATTCATCAGGTGTGATGGCTGTTGCTGAAGGTTGGCTTCGCTCTATATACCTGAAGCACCACACTTATATCACAAACACACATATGTACATTTACACCGGGCGAAAGGCCAGTTCCCGATGGCCAGCTCTGGCCGCAGATTAAAGCTGTGAAATCTTTCCTGTGACAGTGTGCATTTCAAAAGAATTCCTCCATCCAGGTTATAACACCATCATCGGACCACCAGAATTTCTCCGCCAAGTCTATTTGTTTGCTGAGGGCAGGAGGAGGTTTATTTAGGAGGTGGTGCTGCTGTGTGGAATAAATAGGAGTGCCATGACCGAAATAGTATTGAGCTGATTTTAAAGGAGGTTTTTGACTCTTCTAAATCATAAAAATACCATAATATGTTGGCAGATGTGTAAGAAACATGCTAAGTGAACATATTTGGTGATGTATAAAGCAATGCTAAAGTCAGTTATTCGCCTTTGAAAATGCGTGTTCCGTGTCGGAATGTCTGTCTTTGTTTTGATCTCTATAACTCCGCCCACTGACAGTTTAACGTACACATGAACTCAAAACTAACCATATTGAGTTTGTTTACTCGCATTGCTAGTTTTGAGGTGAACAATTCATCTGTGCATGTCATTAGAAAAAATAATTCTTTGCCCTTTAGATTAAAATCTGAAAATGCACTTCCTGCTGTTTTTCAGTTAAATTCTCGGATTAGGTCTGTCTGAGGAATTGGGCGTGGTTAACATACTTAACCACGCCCCTCCAACTGTCCATTTTGACTGCGCTATGACAACAAACAGAAATGGTGAGGAGGAAGTGTCTGTTATAATAACTCTCCCCTTTACTCAATCTTTCTGAATGAAATGCTTACTTTACTACATCCAATCAGCTCGCAGTAGAGAAAACAAGCCACGCCCACTGTTTTCTCATTTAGTATTCTGTTTTTCTAGGAACTGCGTCCCAATAGGAAAAAAAACAGTTGCAGCTTCCAGTTTTGGGTTGTATTTAATTTTTCATTTCAGTCATGAAAGCAGCCTCGATATATGCGGGAACAGCCAAAAATGCGACCTCTGGAGGACATTAACAGCCTCTGAAAAGAGAAGCAGATTCAGTTATAAAAATCCACATTTTTAACTTGCACACAATATAAATATTACAAACGTAAACATTAATTAAGCAGTTTACAGTGGAAGGCTGGGTTCACACCCAACGCAGAGCACTTGCTCTAGTCAGCCTGATCTCACGAGAAAACGTAAGTATTTTACGTTTTGTCAGTTTAGTGGCTCGCACGAATTTGTGTGAGTTCAGTCGTACTGTACGATTTTAAAAAGGAGGCGTGGCACCTAACCCCACCCCTAAACCCAACCGTCATTGCGGGATGAGCAAATCGTACTAAATTGTACGAATTAGATCATACGAATTCGTACGAATTAGCCACTAAATCAAAAAGTTACGAATTGCCGTGAGATTGTGTTGGCTCTAGTTTACTCATGGGATGTTTTTCCCCTCAAGCGACTTTTCAGCTCAAGTTAAATTATATGAATTAGCGCTGAGTAAAGCTATTGAATTCCACGCATCTGTGGCAGATGTGTAGCGCATTTTGCTTCATTTGCACCACCAAGCAGAAATCCACTGGTTTTTATTGATTTAAAGGGATCGTTCACCCAAAAATGAAAGTTTCCTATTAATTTACTCCCCCACAGGTCATCCAAGATGTAGGTGACTTTTTTTTTTACAGTAGAACATTAAAGAAGATTTTGAGCTGAATCCTTGGTGATTCATATAATGGCAGTGAATGGTGATGGTTTTTAGATTCAAAATAAACACACAAGCAAATGCTTTTGATGACGGAAGTGCGAGGTTCCAGGCTTTGAGGAGAGATCAGGTGATGTAGTATATATATTGGTGACTCCATTACCAGCTCTTGCACTTTCCTCATCAAAAGCAGTCGGACTACATTCACACATCTGCCGAGAACAGTTTGACTAGGCTGTGGATTAAAGCTAATAATATTGTAAATATTCAGTTTCTTAAACTAAGTGATCGCTTTGTTTCACATCTCTAACAATGTAGCGTTCCCGAGTCCTGACGTTATTTCGGAACAGCATATCTGTGATTTCCTCATTCTTATTGAGCACCGGTACAGCCAGTGCTCATGACTGTTACACATGCTGAACGCATGACCGGTGCTTTCTGCACATCATCTGCATCACGGTCCTCAGAGGGGGCTTTACCAACATGGCAGAGCAAAGTGAAGATGCGCTGTCCCTCAGCTTGTATTAGAAAACGGTCAGGTTTAAGGCGGCACTCGTGTCTCATCACAAAGGGGCAAGCAAAACTGACATTTAGCCTATAATCCTTGCACAATCTACAGTTTTATCTCTGTCTTTTGGTAGTACCCAATTTAAACCTGAGATTTTGGAAAGCTAGCGGGAATTATTCAAAGAGCGGGAGAACAAAGGCTGAATATACGGCAAGAGCGGAATTAAAAAATGTGTCCCGCGCAGACCTATATTGTGTTGTTTCCGCTTTAAATAAGTAGTTTGAACAAGCAACAGAAATAGTTTGAGTGGAGCAGGGGCATCCAATATTAATAAATTAATCAATAAAAAACATCTGATATTTTGAATTTGGACTGCAATACCTACTTCAACCACTCGTTGTCAATCCTACATTCTGCCTCTTTAAAAAAAGAGCATTTGCCTATTTTAATTTCCATTAAGCAAGTGTTTTTACTTATTCAAATGCTCCAAATGTGAGCAGGAGATGATCAGTAAGATGCATGCGGCTGATAGTTTGCTCTTCCAGGTGGCCCTGCTGCTGATGTCAGAGTGGTCAGCGGGTTTGTTGACCTTAGTTTGTGTGGCTTCGTCAGGAGGGAAAATTATTGCTGTTTTGCATAGGAAATCGAGGTAATCGCCTCATGGTCGGGAGCCGGACTGACCGAGCTTCTTACCCCGCGGCATTTTTACAGGCTTTTAGCTCTGATATAAATACGACTTCTTAAATCTGCAGTTATGCAAGTGTCTCCAGGCTCACCGCCGCGGACCTGCAGGTACAAAGCAGACGTTCTTCAGCCAGACTCATGGCTCTTGTTGGAGAGGATGATCATACGTCTTCAAATGAACGTTAAGGAACATTTACAGCAGGCATTAATGAGAAATGAGACTCCACTGAGAGAGAGAGAGTGTGATTAAGAGGCAGAGGTGAACCAGTTCAGTCACACTTTATTTTACAGTACAATTCTCGCTATTAACCAACCATTAACGTTGACTTTAAGTTAAATAATCCTAAATTGCAGCACATTAATAATTATTAAGGTAGTACTTGGGTTTACACACTCAGAAATAAAGGTACAAAACCTGTCACAGGGGTGGAACCTTTTAAAGATGGTACACTATTTTACTTAAAAGGTCTGACGTTGTACTTTTAAGGTATATATTAATACCTAAAAGTACAAATGTTTACCTTAAAGGTGCAAGTGTGCACAAAAGGTACAAAAGCGAAAAGGTTCCAGTCCAGTGGCAGGTTTTGTACCTTTTTTTCTGACAATTGGGGAATTAGAAAGAGGAAGTACTAATAAACAGCTAATATCTTAATAAAATGTAGCAAACTAGACACTTAATGGTGTTAATGGTGAGAATTGGTACTTAATCGGTGTGTGTTTTGATTTCTGCATTCTCACATCATTTTAAAAACATCTGAAGTGATTACTTTAAATTAGTTTTACATTGATAAAATTGGAAAGAGCACAGTTCAAGTTCTAGATTCATGCCTTTTCAAAAAGCGCTTAAAGTGTTAATTTAAGTACCTCAGGGGTGGGCAATAATTTTTCCAAGGGGCCACATTAGACTCTGGGGCAGTTTTAAAGGGCCAGACCAATACAGTTTATTTGTTTACAAAAAACAAAGTGAAACTATAAGCATTCATAAAAACTCTAAAGTTTAAACATAGTTTTTGTGTAATATTGATTTAACTTTATTAAAGACCAGCATCACAATATCTACTTCATATAAATGCCACTGGGTTGTTTGTTTGATTGCTTTACCTTAGTTAGGTTTTATTCTTTCGTTCGTTCATTTATGTATTTATATAATTTTTTCTGTTTAGTATGAGAATTCTAGCCTGTGTTGGGCTGAACAGAGTGCACCGAAGTCAGGTTGAATGTAATGTTATGATCATCACTTAGAGAGGATCTGTATCTGGATTTGTTCAATAGTTAATCTGAGGTAATTGGTCGACCTTTATTACTATGTGAAGCTGCCTTGTTGGTTCCTGTCACATGACTCGTGGTTCGCTTGCGGCACTTTGAAATGTTTCGTTTTTGTTCAAGTCACGGCATCTGGAAAACGTGAGCGTGACACACCTCATGTGCATCTTTCTATTTGCATGCTGAACCAGTGCGTCTCTATTTGAAATAACGAAACTGAGTGCGCAAAAGACGCTATATGTCAAAGTCCCCTTTTGTCGACTCGAGATATCAGACCTGCGCATTGCAAGGCCCTGTTTGCGGTTGAATTTAAAGTAAATACTACGTATGTGGCCCGCGGGTCGTAAAATGCATAGGTCTGATGTACATGTTAGTACCTAAAGTGTTACACAACAGTATTACACAACAGATACAAAAGTGTACTTCTGAAAAGGTATCATCTCAGTTTTTGTACCTTTTCTTCTGAGAGTGTCTGAGAGACCTTATTCTTCAATGCGGAAGTGCGCTCATTTTTGCGATTGTTTTAGCACTTCAGATTCAGCTGTCTATGGGAGAAATGACTAGGAATAATAAACAGCAAAAAACGGTCACACTTCTTACTCTACAAACAAGAAGTCTCAGTATACATTTAAAATAATTGAAATATCCCAAATAAATGAACATTTAGCAACCTTTTCAGTTTAACTGCGCTGACAGACAACTCAATTTGAACTTTTTAATTGTGCTGAAACAATACAAACTTTGCAACGTTAAAATATAATTATATCATCACTGAACTATTTAATTAAAACACTTTTATTTAGTGAACATCAAATGAATATATACATTTAAACAAATAAATCGAGATTAATTCAGCCTAAATGTATTTATTTAGTTCATTGTTGATTAATCTCAGTTTAATTACAATGTCAGAGCTTCAAAGTGTCCAATTATCAAACAAACTCCATTCAACTTCAAAGCATCTCTAGAGAAGACAGTCATGTCATTGTCCTGCTCAAGTGTTCTTCTCTCTATCTGTGTCTGTGCACTTAAATCAATAATACTACTGAATAAGTGGGTAAGTTACAGTAGCTTAAAGATGAAAATGAGTCTCTTTTAATTAATGTTAATATTAACTTAATGTTAAATGCACAGAAAGTCATGCTGAGGAGATTATTATCAGTAAAGAGATGAGAGAGACTAGTAAGACCCGACCTTTGACCTGCGAACCCAAATGAGAACTTTAGACATCAAACCAAAGTTGTAGGAAAAAATGTGTGAAGGAGCGCGAACATTCGCTTTAACCAGATAAAAGCTGATCTTTAGCTGGACAGAGAAATGTTTTCCAGTGTTTATTGTTTATGCACATCTAATGGATTCTATACTAATTGGTGGTGCGCTTGATTAAAACTGACATATATATATATATATATATATATATATATATATATATATATATATATAAACACACACACACACACAAGTATCATTTATTTTAGTTTGGCTGGAATAAAAGCAGTTTTATTTATTTGTTTGTGTTTAATACAGTTTCAGGTCAGTATTATTAACCTCCTTAACATTTTCATTTATGTATTTATTACTAATATTTTTTATTGGCTGATGTCAATGCCAAATAATAACCTAGTTAAACCTTTACATGCATTTTAAGCTGAACACTAGTATCTTGTGAAATATTATGCAGTGTCATCATGGTAGAATTTTTATTATTATTATTATTATTATTATTATTATTATGTATTATTATATACTGTTATGTTAAAAAATGTGTTGGAAAAAAAATCTGCTAAACAGTACATTGGAAAATATTGTAAAAATAATTAAAAGGCTAATAGTTTTGTCTTCAAGTGTATATATAGTTATTATGCATTATATAAATGTGATGCATTAAATAAGAAATTAATTTTCTGCATAAAAAAAACATTGCTCGTTCATAATGGTTTTGTTTGGCATTTTGCCTTTGGGTTTTGTGTTGCATTTTGTTTCGTTTAAGGTTTTTTTTTTGGTATTTTGCTTATACCTAGCAATCAGATTCAAATCATTAGACAGAAACTCATGTAACCCTGACTAGTAAAGAAATCTAAAGTGTGCAAAGCTAACATCACGCAGCTGTAACTAGTGTGGAAACATGTGGAGCTCCAGTCCTGTGTGGGCCTCTAAATTACACACACTTTTAAAAGTGAACGTGACCTACGCCACACGCGTCCATCTACACAACTACAACCACATTAAAAAAAATGCCTCATTTACTCCAAAAACACTTGAGCGACTTACAGCTAAACAACAAGCTTTTTCTCCTCTCGCTGTCGCCTGTAATCTGAAATCACTCATGAATCAACAACACCTCAAAGTGCCACCAATGACTCAATGGAAGCAAAACACACTCCAGGGACAATGCATGGCTTTAGTCATATCTAATAGCTCCTCTCTGCATGAGCACAACAATAAAACAGTGGCTGTTTCACACTGAAGTGACCAGCGCTTCATCTAATCTGCAATCTGCCCTATATGATCTTGATTCCTTCACAGAAAGTGTGTCCAGTGTTCGTTTGCATGTTTTATTCCTGGTGGGCGCCGCGTGCGTGTGTTAGCAGTTATGAAATAGAGCTGGCATCTGGCCCGTGCAGGACATTTGACCTTGATTTTTTTTTTTTTTTTTTTTCCTCTCCTCCCTCGCTCTCTCAAACTCAAGTCTTTTCCCTTAGCAGAGGCTAAAAGGCTCAAAAGGGTGGAAAGCCAAATATTTATTTAAGGCTCCTGGACGCCAGGTTGCATAAAAGGTTCCACAGGCTTTTGCATCAACCGTCGAAAACCACAAATTCTGTTTTTGCAGCCATAAAACTGCCCCCACCAAGGAGAGAGAGGAAAAAAAAAAAGATTTCCATTCGGTTGATTCTTATAAATTTAAATGAAGTGAAAAAAAAAAATCGGGTTTACTCCCAAAAGAAAAATATTGTGTTAAATATATTTCGCAAACGTGCGGGTGACAGAATATTTATGAGAAATAGACAAGCGCTTATCTGCTTCTAGGAGTTCTCCGTAGCTATGAATACAGGCTGTGTGTATTTCAGCATATCAGGATTTGCTCTGAAATGACATTTAGGGTATTTCTGGGGGGAGGGGGCAATATGATATTATTAGCGTTAGATATTATCAGTTTGATTAAATTTTTCTGTGAATTCAGTCTTAGTGAATTATTTAAAAGCAATAGATAAGAGTTGATTTGTATCAGCTGTTTTATAAGAGTTTAAATCAATCTCAGTCCAAATTTTACAGTGTATGTAAGAAATACTCTAAAATGGGAATGTTTTGTAAACCACCACAGTTAGTTAATTTATTTTGAATAAACGTTCATGTATTATGTAAGTTACAGTATATTTATAAACAAGTTATTTATCTTAAAGGGCACATAGGTTAGCCCTTTTTTTATATTTAATATAAGTCTTATGTGTCCCCAGAATGTGTCTGTAAAGTTTCAGCTCAACACACCCATCAGATTATTTATTATAGCTGTTTGAAGTGTCTATATTATAGCTGTTTTTTTGTACTGGCCCTTTAAGGCTAGTCCTCCCCACCCACCGTTCCCACGTGCCTGTCAGCAATCGCCGCCCTCGGCTGCCTCAGTAAGCAGATCTCACATAACGTGTGTGAGAAATACTACAGTAAGAACTTTAACAATCAGTATTTGATGCATTTTTTGTGGATTTGCAACAATGAGTCACACACAATGTCATTACAAAGTTCACGCACACACACAGCAAGGACACACACACATACACACACACGCACAAACGTAGCACTGACATACACACACACACACATAGCTCAGACACGGACACACACACACATAGCTCAGACGCGGACACACACAGCTCAGACACGAAGACACACACACACACAGAGAGCGCACGTTAAGCTTTGCACTCGTTTTGCACGCATGTGACATGATACTGGTAATATCCACTGCTGTATGGATATCTCTTATATTAATGTATATTAATAACCAGGATTGAAGAGTCTTCCTTCATAATTGTTCTGACACGTGGCTGTGCTGATGAAGTGAATCGCTGTAATTCATTACACACATGCTCTGTTTTAAAACATGTTAAACTTGTAAAACTCACTCTTGATCACGTTTGATGATGATTGATGACTCTAGCAAACTGAACACACCTTTTATTCCCGGCTGCTTTGCGCTTGTCCTCTCTTGATGATATGATTATACACGTGACTACCGGGACATGTTAATGTGCGCAGCTGTCAATCAATATTAGTGGGCGGGGGGACCGCACTCCTACGTAAAGTTGCGGTCAATCTGAAAACCGCTTCAATTGGTCCACCGTTTTTATGTTGTAAATTTGAAAAAAAAAAGGACTGAGTGTGTTTATATCACCCCAATATGACAGTTTATACACTATACTTACACACATTTCTGTCCAAACAGCTTGAAAAGTAGATTTTTGACCATAGGTGCCCTTTAAGGTCTTTATATTAAAGAAGTGTTAAAAGTGCTGTTTGTAAGTTTTTGACTTTTCTAAAGCATGAAAACACCTTGATATGTTTACAGATATTTTGCTTTGAAAATGTGTGTTACGTGCTGGAACGCTGTCTTTGATTTGGTTCTTTTAACCTGCCCAAAGCCAGTTGAGGTAAGTGTGGTTTATTGATAAACTAATTTCGAGAAGATCACGTGCTTATGAGCAACACGGCTGGCTCCTCGTTAGCTCCGTAATCTGACCCATTAGATGATTACGGAAGCATTATAAATAACCAGTTTTTCACTCCAGTTATCTTCGTCTTGAAGCTGGCTTCCCGCTACAAAACGCTCCAGCATCGCACCATTTAACCCATCGAGACGGAAGAACAAACAAACAACAACACCAGCCAGAGCCCTGCTCTCCCTGAGAATTCAGCCGCAGCCTTGCCAGCTATCGAGCCTGGATTCCCGCAAAACGTCGTCCCACAAGCTCTTCCACCTTCTACTTCAAACTTCCATCTGCCATCCTGAGGGAGACGAATGCCCACACAACTACCATCCTCGCACACGGCGACAACGAAGCTCACAGTTGCCCATACCCTTATTAAGATGCCTCGCATGGATATCAGCTAAAACGGTTTATTATGTCTGCTCTATATGTACCATGTTGTAAGATTTAATTTCTGATTCTCTCTCATTTCTCATTCTAGAGATCATGACAGCCGGCCCCAGAAGCTGACCTTCATCCAACCCATTATATTCCACATCTATTCCAAATATAATCACACTCTACACAAAGGATACATTTCCACTCATACAGCCCACATCCACGATGCCATTTTTACACTAGCCTTTTTGGGTTTAGAGATGCTCCGAATTAACATCAATCTCAATCCCACAATCCACCTCACCATATCTGATCTGACAGAAGGAACTCCATCTTTCTCTATTAAGCAAAACCGATCAATTCCGCAAAGCACATTCTATATAAATTTTTGACATCCCCTACCCCACTTACACATTTCAAACGTGTTTTTAGGTATAGATTTCCACCGCACCTCTGCAACAGCAGAGAAGCTGCACCACCGCCGCAGCAGTGACGCTCTGCCCGAGCTCACATATGCTTCTATTTAACATACCACTACTGACACACTCCCCAGCACTGCTACTGCAGTTTAAATGCCTCCGCGGGAGCGTATTTAACTGCTATTATCGACTAGCCCCCGTTTCACATAACATCCTCTCCAAAGGTATACACTCATTACGCTAAGGCTTCAGTCTTTCCACACAGCTCGCACTCACGACGCATGTTCACTCTAGCCTTTTACGACATCTTGGATGCTCAAATTCATAACCATTCCATCCACCCTACCATCTCTGATTTAAGTTTGCTTAATGGGGGAGAAGATGGTTTCTTTATCCTGCAGAGCAAACAGATTAAATCCACAATGTCCACTCATTTACATTTTGATCTCCCCACTCCCATTTCAAATCCTTCTAGCATTCCTACAGCTGAGGAGATCCGAAGACCCAAACCATTCCTCCCCACTTTACTGATGACGCTAACCGTCCAGTAACTCTATTCTGGTTCCAAAAACACCTCAAAGTAATACTACTCCTATTAGGCTTCCACTCTTCAGCAACACCCTCCAAGATCTGACTCCCGCGGAGTCAATCAATTACCCACCTCCCCCTTATACATTTTTCTTGCTTTGTAGCGTTGAGTTCCTCCGCACCTCCTTCCTTCCTTTTAGCATCGAATGCTTCCGCTCTTTCCTCCATCCCCTCCCTCTTAAACCACCCCCCAACATCTTTACTCCCTACCCCAGCGTCGAGTTCTTCCGCTACTCTCATCTCTTCAGCATAAGTAACACCATCCAAGGCCTGACTCCCCCGGAGTCAATCAATCTCCCTCCCACCCCCCCAACTTCAAGTGACATCTTTCTGGTTTTCTAGCGTCGAGCACCACCCCCCAATTTATGACTCCATCGGAGTCTTAACCTTGCCCACAGGAGTCTTCACCACCCCTTCCCTAGACTCCTGTAGGAGTCTAACCCTTCAGCTCTAACTCCCATGGCCTCTCCCCCTCCCAGGCCAATCCGCATCTTTCCTACCATCGAGTTCTTCCGCTCGTGGGCAATATACATTTTTGTAGCGTTGAGTTCCTCCGCATCTCCTGTTCTAAATTCTCTAGCGTCGAGTTTCTCCGCAGCACCTTCCCTTCCTTCTAGCGTTGAATGCTTTCGCTCTTTTTTCCATCCCTACCCCCTTTCTTGCATTGAGTTCCTCCGCATCTCCTTCTCTTCCCTCCCTACCCCCTTATACATTTTTCTTGCTTTGTAGCGTTGAGTTCCTCCGTACCTCCTTCCTTCCTTCTAGCATCCAATGCTTCCGCTCTTTCCTCCATCCCCTCCCTCTTAAACCACCCCCAACATCTTTACTCCGTACCCCAGCGTCGAATTCTTCCGCTACTCTCATCTCTTCAGCATAAGTAACACCATTCAAGGCCTGACTCCCCTGGAGTCAATCAATTCCCCCCCCCCTACTTCAAGTGACATCTTTCTGGTTTTCTAGCATCGAGTTTCTCCGTTACTATCCCTTCATTGTAGCATTAAGTTCTTTCGCTATTCTCACCTTTCCAACCTAAGCACCACCCCCCAATTTATGACTCCATCGGAGTCTTAACCTTGCCCACAGGAGTCTTCACCACCCCCTCCCTAAACTCCTGTAGGAGTCTAACCCTTCAGCTCTAACTCCCATGGAGTCTCCCCCTCCCAGGCCAATCCGCATCTTTCTTACCATCGAGTTCTTCCGCTACTCTCATCTCTTCAGCTTAAGCATCACCCTCAAAGATCTGACTCCCCCGGAGTCTATCTATTACCCCCTGGCCAATATACATTTTTGTAGCGTTGAGTTCCTCCATATCTCCTGTTCTAAATTCTCTAGCGTTGAGTTTCTCCGCAGCTCCTTTCCTTCCTTCTAGCGTTGAATGCTTTCGCTCTTTCTTCCATCCCTACCTCCTTTCTTGCATTGAGTTCCTCCGCATCTCCTTCTCTCCCCTCCCTACCCCCTTATACATTTTTCTTGCTTTGTAGCGTTGGGTTCCTCCACACCTCCTTCTAGCATCGAATGCTTCCACTCTTTCCTCCATCCCCTCCCTCTTAAACCACCCCAGCGTCGAGTTTTTCCGCTACTCTCATCTCTTCAGCATAAGTAACATCTTTCTGTTTTTTTTAGTGTCGAGTTTCTCCACTACTATCCCTTCATTCTAGCATTAAGTTCTTCCGCTACTTTCACCTTTCCAGCCTAAGCACCATCCCCCAATTTATGACTCCATCTTAAGTCTTAACCTTGCCCACAGGAGTCTCCCCCTTCCAGGCCAATCCGCATCTTTCCTACTTTTCTAGCGTTGAGTTCCTCCGCTACTCTTTCTATATTCACAAATACGAACCCTGACTCCCAAGAAGTCTCCCCATGCTCAGACTCCTGCTCAGCCCACTTCTTACAGGAGTTCCAAACCCTCCACAGACTTCTGTAGTAGTTCAATCCTATAGCTCTAAGTCTCAGACGATAGTCAACGCCCAGTAGATTTATTTTGTTTACCTTTCCAGCGTCGAGTTCTTCTGTATCCCCTCCAGCATGGCTGGCTTGACCCAAACCCCTATTCCTTTCATCTCCACACGTCACTACTGGCAGTATTTAATATTCTGCGGGAGCGTAATATTGACTATTGGTAAAATTGACTTCCTCAGCAGAGACGCTCAGCCGAGCCTTATTCTGCCTCTGCACCACTGCCACAGCAGTGACACTTTGCTTTAGCTCACATACACACTTCCATTTAGCCATTCATTACTGACATGCTGCACAGCATATAATACACTTCTGGGGAAGCATATTTGCCTTCTGATATTGATTTCCACCGCACTTTCACTAGCATTTCTACAGCTGAGGAGATCCCAACCCTTCCTCCCCACTTTACTGATGATGCGAACCTTCCAGTAACTCTATTCTGGTTCCAAAAACAACTCAAAGTAATACTACTCCTATTAGGCTTCCTCTCTTCAGCATCACCCTCCAAGATCTGACTCCCGCGGAGTCAATCAATTACCCCCCTCCCCCTGACCAATATACATTTTTCTTGCTTTGTAGCGTTGAGTTCCTTCGCATCTCCTTCCCTTCCTTCTAGCATCGAATGTTTCCTCCATCCCCTCACTCTTAAACCACCCCCCCAACATCTTTACTCCCTACCCCCTTTCCAGTGTCGAGTTCTTCCGCTAATCTCATCTTTTCAGCATAAGTAACACCATCCAAGACCTGACTCCCCCGGAGTCAATCAACACCACGACAGCAACCCCCCCCCCAGTTCAAATGACATCTTTCTGGTTTTCTAGCGTCGAGTTTCTCCACTTCTATCCCTTCATTCTAGCATTAAGTTCTTTTGCTACTCTCACCTTTCTAGCCTAAGCAGCACCCCATCCACCGGAGTCCTAACTTTGCCCACAGGAGTCTTCCCTTCCCAGGCCAATCCGCATATTTCCTACCTTTCTAGCGTTGAGTTCCTCCGTTACTCTTTCTATATTCACAAATACCAACCCTGACTCCCCCGGAGTCAATCAACCCCCCCCCAGTTCAAGTGACATCTTTCTGGTTTTCTAGCGTCGAGTTTCTCCGCTACTATCCCTTCATTCTAGCATTAAGTTCTTCTGCTACTCTCACCTTTCTAGCCTAAGCACCACCCCATCCACTGGAGTCCTAACCACCCCCTCCCAGGCCAATCTGCATCTTTCCTACCTTTCTAGCGTTGAGTTCCTCCGTTACTCTTTCTATATTCACAAATACCAACCCTGACTCCCAAGGAGTCTCCCCATGCTCGGACTCCCACTCAGCCCACTTTATACAGGAGTTCCAAACCCTCCCCAGACTTCTGTAGTAGTTTAATCCTACAGCTCTAAATCTCTTCGGCCTAAGTAACACCATCCAAGGCCTGACTCCCCCGGAGTCAATCACCCCCCGTTCAAGTGATATTTTTCTGGTTTTAGTGTTGAACCTACACCTCCTTAAGTATCGAGTTTCTCCGTTACTATCCATTTATTGTAGCGTTAAGTTCTTTCATTACTGTCACTTTTCCATTCAAAGCACCAATACCTTTTAAATTTGCATCTTTCCTCAACTACAATTTCTAACTCCCAAGGAGTCTCCCCATGTTTGGAGTCCTGCTTAGTGTACTTTTTACAGGAGTCTCCAGACTCTTGTAGTAGTTCAATTGTACAGCTCAAAGTCCCATGGAGTCATCCCCAGAGGTCTAACTTTGAGAAGATACTCCACCCTTATGCCCAGTAGAATTTTTTCGCTGGCTGGCTGGCTGGCTGGCTGGCTGGCTGGCTGGCTGGCTGGCTGGCTGGCTGGCTGGCTGGATGGCTGGATGGTTGGTTGGTTGGTTGGTTGGTTGGTTGGTTGACTTGGTTGGTTGGCTGGCTGGCTGGCTGGCTGGCTGGCTGGCTGGATGGTTGGTTGGTTGGTTGACTTGGTTGGTTGGTTGACTTGGTTGGTTGGCTGGCTGGCTGGCTGGCTGGCTGGCTGGCTGGCTGGCTGGCTGGCTGGATGGTTGGTTGGTTGGTTGGTTGGTTGGTTGGTTGACTTGGTTGGTTGGTTGACTTGGTTGGTTGGCTGGCTGGCTGGCTGGCTGGCTGGCTGGCTGGCTGGCTGGCTGGCTGGCTGGCTGGCTGGCTGGCTGGCTGGATGGCTGGATGGTTGGTTGGTTGGTTGGTTGGTTGGTTGGTTGACTTGGTTGGCTGGCTGGCTGGCTGGCTGGCTGGCTGGCTGGCTGGATGGTTGGTTGGTTGGTTGGTTGGTTGACTTGGTTGGTTGGCTGGCTGGCTGGCTGGCTGGCTGGCTGGCTGGATGGTTGGTTGGTTGGTTGGTTGGTTGGTTGGTTGACTTGGTTGGTTGGTTGACTTGGTTGGCTGGCTGGCTGGCTGGCTGGCTGGCTGGATGGCTGGATGGTTGGTTGGTTGGTTGACTTGGTTGGTTGGCTGGCTGGCTGGCTGGCTGGCTGGCTGGCTGGATGGTTGGTTGGTTGGTTGGTTGGTTGGTTGGTTGACTTGGTTGGTTGGTTGACTTGGTTGGTTGGCTGGCTGGCTGGCTGGATGGTTGGTTGGTTGGTTGGTTGGTTGGTTGGTTGGTTGGCTGGCTGGCTGGCTGGCTGGCTGGCTGGCTGGATGGTTGGTTGGTTGGTTGGTTGACTTGGTTGGTTGGTTGACTTGGTTGGTTGGCTGGCTGGCTGGATGGTTGGTTGGTTGGTTGGTTGGTTGACTTGGTTGGTTGGTTGACTTGGTTGGTTGGTTGACTTGGTTGGTTGGTTGACTTGGCTGGCTGGCTGGCTGGCTGGCTGGCTGGCTGGCTGGCTGGCTGGCTGGCTGGCTGG
>NC_079446.1:2234970-2257470 GCF_903798145.1 Danio aesculapii | reverse complement strand
GTCAGATCAGAAGAGTCACTGCCAGGCTTATTTTAAAATCGGTGTAAAAGCAGCAGTTTTCAGAGCAGTTTAAATAAAACCAGTGCTAAGTGGAGCATTCACAATAATGGTAATGTGGGGCATGAACACTGAGAGACAGTTCTTCAGAACAGAAGTTGGGAAAGGATCAAGAACACAGGATGAAGAATTCAGTGACATAACAGTTTTCGCAATAAGATCATAATCAGCAATGTTAAAAGTTGAGAAGCCGGAAGAACAGAGGGTGAAGGCTCAACATATGTGGAATTAGGATCACCGGCAATGGAAGAGAAAATATTGTCAATCTTGGTTGTAAAGAAATTTAAAAATTCATCACAGTGCTCAGCAGGCGTGAAATTATTAGGAGGTCCAACCAGATTTGTGACTGTTCTAAACAGAGTCCTAGAGTTGGAATTTTGACTACAAATTATATGAGAGTAGTATTCTCTTTTCGCGACCGTCAGCGCATTATGATATTCTGTGAGATGTTGCTCAAACATAAGTTTGTGTATCACAAGCCCAGATTTGATATATTTTCTCTTCAACTGCCTGTTAACAGCCTTCATTTTTCTTAACTCCTGCGTAAACCAGGGTGATGATCTCGTAAAAGAAACAGAGCGAGTTTTCAGTGGAGCAATATCATCAAGAAGTGACTTAAAAACAAAGTTGTATTGGGCCACTGTAGGCATAATAGGCAAACCCTCAATCTGTTGACTAAGTTGGTCAAGGTCGATGTCACCAAGTTTCCTAAAATTAATAGTGCGTTTGACAGTAGTCTAAGAAGATGGTGTACTCAGATCGAACGTAATGAGTTTATGGTCACTAAAAGGCACCATAATTGCTTTGAGCGACTGAACATTCACTCCTGTGGCACAAACTAAATCCAGCGTGTGAAAGTCAACATGCTGAATCGAGTTAAAACAGTCAAATATGTCCAATAAACAAGCAGCTTGAGCACAGTCCATATCCTCAACGTGAAAATGTAAATCACCAGTAAAAAGAAGGACAGAGCGCACTAGCCACCGTCAATAGATCGGTAAGTTCTGAGAAAAATTCGGAAGCAGGTTTTGGAGGACAATAAATGTTCAATACTAACACAGGAGAAGTGCCAGTCAATTTAAACGCCAAGAATTCAAAGGTAGTAAAACATGGCAGAATTACCTCGATTACAGTGACATCAGAGCGGAAAATAACTGCTAAGCCACCGCCTCTGCCAGTGGAGCGAGAGCGCTCGAGATATGTGTAGAATGGCAAAGCACACATATTTAAATTAAAAAAGTCATTACACTGATGCCAAGTTTTCACAAAAAGTCCAGATCATTGTCAATAATTCACAAATCAAAGCTGCTTTATTATTGATAGAACGTGCATTTAGGTGGGCAAACCTGACACTGTTTAGCTGAACTCCACTGGTTGATGAAGCCTTCTGGACGGGTGCAAGATTCGTCAAACAAACCCGTGCTGAAGAGTGAGGACGAACCACTCGCCTTCAAGACCAGACCGTGTTGATAGACCCAGCCTGGTGAGTCAGAAAACTCCGGCGAGAACCCCGATGAGTGTACGCGGGGCGCCATAGTAGTTTTAGAGAGCAAAGCATTTGTACCACGTCCTCCGCATGAAGCATAGTGTGTTGAAGTTGGTAAAGATCCGTTCCAGAATAAGTGAACATGTTAAAATCCAAGCGAACACTGTAGGCCTTGTCCAATGCTCCAATTAAAACCGAGATGAGGAAAATCAGATGAGTTAGCCGCATGCTATCACCAAGGACTCAAGGAGAATCAAGCCAAGCTTTCAGGGCACAAACTCAGCTCCGGTTTAAAGTTCTGTCCAAAAGTATGGAGGAGTAAAAAGTATAAAATGACATGTATAACAGACTGAAACTAAAATAGCATAGATAAAAGACAGGTATACTAAAACAGGTGGAGAAGCGGCAGCCAGCTGCGCCCGCGTCCTCTCCCCTCAACAACACATTTCTGTTTGTTGTCATCTTTGTATGGATTTTATAAGCCACACCTAATCAATCTGTCACATTCTGGAGGCCATTATCTTAAATAAACAATTTCACTCATCTGGTAAATGGAAGCCACTTCAATAGTTTGTGAGCACAATAAAGTTCACACAGCATGTCATATTTTCTGATAATTGTAGGAAATAATCCCAAAAGGCAATTGACTAAGTAAAGCCACACATAACCAATATATATGCCAATTTAGTCAGCTGAGGTGATAGCATGGCCACAGACTTAATATAAATGAAACAGACAAGTTGTAAAAAATTGACCCACCTTACATAAAGTTTAATATTGCTAGATACATTTTTCTTGCTACAAAGATGACCATTTCAACATTGGGGTCAATAGAAATGTGGTCTATTTTAGAGCCTAACGGATTTTCAGTTACTTCTGGCAGAATTTCACAAGGGAGAGCTGGCTGTGTATGTTAAATATCTCTCACACAGGCAAATCTACAAGTGTGTCTTAGTGCAGCTTTAGCATTAGCAGTACAACTGCAAGCCTCAGCTGAAGCTCACTGAGCCGCACCAGTGTCCAGCGCTGACATGTTTAGCGTCGACCACACGCGTGCATGTTTGCGCTGGAGTGGAGCTGATGAAACCCGCTCAGCCCACTCTCAATCTGCCTGTGTTTTTCTGACCCACTGCTCCTGTTTGTCAACAAACCGTTTCAGGCCAACTTTCCCCTCCAAACATCCAGCTGGATTCATGCTACATTTAGTGCCTCTTAATTAGCTTATTGAACTATTTCACAGAAGCACTTTTTTCAATTCTTAAATAAGTGCAAACTAAAGCAGATTAAAATATGCATGTGATATAGCACTCAAAGATTACAGAACTTAAAGCATCAAAATCTTGCCTTATGCAAAGTAAACATTGTGCATGGCCAATGAATAAATAACACTGAAATGCAATATATATTGAAGATATATATATATATATATATATTGAAAATATATAATGTTTAACATATTAAATGTACTAGAAAGTATGTGACAATTTATGTTCTTATATATTGAGATATAAATAGGGTCATTAAAGATGTTGGACTTAAAGCATTGAAGAGTCTTGTTGTATGCAAAATTTATGCGCAAACAATTACTGTATTAAACTGAAAAGTAATATTTTATTTATTAAATATAAATGGGATTTATATAGAAAAAGCATTATGGCAAATTATTATTATAATATATTTAACATAATAAGAAACATGTTTTATATTCTGTATGTGACAATGTATTTACTTTTACATTAAAATTACTCAAATGTAGTTGGACTTAAAGACTTGTATGCAAACTAAACTATTTTTAAGGCATTTATTGCCTTAAAGAAATATATATTTTAAGGAATATATATATAGTAGATAATGTTAAAATTGTATAACATATTGAATATAAGAAGACACTCGTTTTCATATATTGTAAAATATGTGATAATGCCAACATAGGCTCGTTCGGAAAACGTACCCCCGTATATACATTTCTGGACATCATGAATTATGTAGCCAGAGATACGTGTGGCTGCATTTCGTCTTTAAAACAAACACTACGGGGCGGTATGACGCCTTCCTTTCCACGCTTACCTCCGTATGGATGATTTTTCTGCTGTAACCAGTTTGTCCAGAGACTCGCCAAGTACGTTGAAGGATTTGAAATGCAGAATTGACAGGTTATGCAAAGGAGTCCTGCAAAGAATGGTTCCAGAAAGCAGGTAAGACAAAAGCCAAAAAATAAACAAGTACATAACAGGGTGAGAATGTGGTAAAATCTGAAAATGTAGTAAAAATCAGGCTGCCATGAGGGCTTTTCTTTTTCTTGATTGCTTTTTAAAACACAGTGGCCTCTGGTGGAATTACGTGAGAACAGCAGGCACATATAGCACTCGCGATCGAAATTTAAGGATCTGAAAAAGCATACACAGCGGCCTAGATTCGCGAAAACAAAAACCGCAAAAAAGTGGGACTCCTGGGTGTATTTGCCGCTCTCCAGAAATATATACAGGACTATGTAATCAGAATGAGCCTGGGTTGAATAATGCATTTATTTACATAAGGAAAGGTATGGAAATATGTTCTGTAGTTGTATTACAAATACAGTCAATTTACATTACATTAAACAAAAACATTCTGTTAAGTCAAATAATAGTACTTCAAATAAAATACATTTTAATTTAAATGTTAATAACAGAGATGGAAATGAAGTATGTTTTTGACATTAATGCAGTATATTTATATTTAATCGAATATATACATAAACACTAGTTTACCTTGTAGCATTTACCACTAGTATCCTATATTGTGTAATAAAATGTGTTAGTTGTATACTCTCATATTTCTTTTTTTCATAATGGTTTAACTCTTCCTAACGCCGGTGTAATGCAAACCCTCAATCAGATCCAGCAATTAAGTGCACTGAAATTATGGCTTCCATCCGCAAACAAATGAAGCTGAGATTGCAGGTGACCTTTTGGCCCTCAGAGCTGTAATAAAGTGCTCATGACAGCATGTTTCTGTCAGCGCTGGTCTCCACGTGAGCCCAGCGCCTATATAGATGTGCAGCTGTTGATGTACGAGAGAAATCTCTCCGCGAACGGCCTGTCATCATCCACAGTCCTCAACATTTGCCAGGAATTCTCAAGGCAAACAAATAAAACATAAAAAAATGCTGCGTATATATGTTGATAGCACAACATTACACTGTTTTATAGGCTCTGGCCGGTGTTTGTGTCTGGAAAAACCCAGTTATATTGCAATCCAATAAATCATTCAACACGAGCCATCCTGTTTGAAGACTAAAAATGCTGGATTATTTCATGCCAAATAAATTACTGATAACGTAAAAAAAATTATAAACGTAACTGATCGACTTTTAAATTTAATCGTTAACCCATAACTTATGGTTGGATTTGTTCGTATTCTGAAATTGTGCTGAAGCAAATTAACTTTTTTTTTAAGTGTGAATAATAACTTTACATAATGTCATAATATTTGCATCATTAGAGATATAGAATATTCAAAATGCAATCAAATCTTATAGGGTAAAAGGTGATTAGTTGATTTCACTTAAAAAAGCTGGTAAATTAAAAGTTAAAAGTAAATTAAACGTGGAATTCTAACAAAATAAGCCTACTTAAAAGTTAAGTTACAATGAGTTAAGTTACTCACTTCTTTTAGTAATGTAACTAATATTTCTTTTCCATTCTAACTGTAAACTATTAAAAAAAAAATCCATAATTGTATAGAAAATATTTACAGAACATTTTGATAAATATAAATTTTATTATGAAATTTATCAGAAAATGGAAGAAAAAAGGCACGAATAGGCCTGTCATGATTTCTATTTTTTGTTGTACGATATATTCCACCAAAATATACTGCAATAAACGATATTACTGTCATTTTAGGAGCATTTTATGCCACCCATTATATAATGCCAGAATGACAATATAATATACACACTTTCATGATGAGGCATTGGAATCAGATTGTGAAAACGCATATCCTAAGTAAAAAGCACAAGTGGATTTAGCTGGTTTTGACGAAAAAGAAAATCTACCTTGTTAAAAAAAAATAATAATAATAATAATAATAATATCTAAAGTGACGGTATTTGAGAAAACGGTATTTTATTTACTAGCTAATAACCTTATCATTACATTTAAAAGGAAACTTCTGAACCTTATCAGAGGAGCCTGCTAGAAAATGCTCATTTACAAAAAAAGGTCTGATGGATTTAGAGGTTTTTGCATCTGAACTCTTCAACTATTAAAACCTTATTGTAAAGTGTCACCCATTCTTGTCTATTGCTTAAGTAATAGTACATTGTGTAGTGCAGTATTTTTATATTATTATTATTGAAATATATTATTAATGTTGAAAGCAACAGGCAAAAAATAAAATTAAACTTATTATAATCATTTCTTGAGCTTTAAATCTACTCCAAAAAATAAAACATACTACCAAACCTAAAGCTTGTGTCCTAAAGCACAAGCCTGAGGAAAAGCACTGAAGGACGAGCCGAATGTGGAGGAAACCCCAAACCGTCAACATCTGAGACTAAATATCAAAGCAGCCGATGATGTGCATCAGCAATAATCGCTAGCTAATCCTTATCACTGTGCTGGAGCTGAATGCAGTATTCGTGCTCCGTCGAGTGTCCCGAATGACGGATCAGGATCCAGAGGAACAGCCTGTCAGGAGCTCAGATTGATCAGATCAGCCTGTGTCCTTCAGCACTTCCTACAATCACAGACGGCCATTCGCCTCTAATTAGCCTCCAAAAGAGACGTCAGGACTCTTGATTTAAAGCAGGAACACCACGACTCTCTTTGTCCATCTGCGGCCATGCATTGTATCCAATCACAGGAAGGGAAATGCATTGAAAAAGCTGGTAAATAAATATACACTCTCTGATTGCAAAAATTGCTTTGAAACGGTTGGCGAGCAGGAAAATGAATTCATTAATTTAATTAGAACTCATTTATGCTCACCAAAAGGGTGCATTTAATTGATTAAAATCACAGTAAACGCATTCATATTATTTTAACTCCAATTAACCGTTTTCCATTTCAATATGGTTTAAAATAGGAGTTATACCTGTGATGTAAAGCTGATTTTACAGCATCATTGCGCCCGTCTTCTGTCACATGATCAGAAACTGTGGTCACATTTCAACAGATCGTGAAAAATATTTTTGATTACTATCAATACTGAAAAAACGTATTTGTTTGTATATTTATTTATTTGCTTTCTTATTTACAGTTTATTTCAAGGGTCAATTCTCAATATTAAATAGTGGCTTATTATTAAGACATATTAGTATATACTGTAGGGCTGCACAATATATTGATTCAGCATAGATATCGCAATGTGCGCATCTGCAATAGTCACAATGCAGATATGCAATGTTGAGTCTGAAATATAGTTGATTAAGAGCCACAGAACACGCGATTTATAGTGTTCGCATGTGTTTTTAAGGCTGAGCATTTCAAGACAGTTCAGAACATTTGAGCACAAAAAAATTGTGTTTGAAGGTGTAACAAAGATTAATTTTATATAATTCTTTATACAGAATTGATACGATTTATGCAACAACAAAAAAAGTTTTTCTTACTCTGAATTTGTCTTGTTTCTAGTCCAAATATCTATATTTCAAAGCCAAAACAAGATTATTTTACTTACCACATTGGCAGATAATTTAGCTTGTTTTAAGGAAAAAAACTATTAATTTCTTCTGAAAACAACAATATTTTTACTTAAGAATCTAAGAAATATCTAAGAATTTTTGGATATTTGAACTAGAAACAGGACAAAGCAACAGAAAAAACTTTTGTTTACATTGTGATTATTCCATTTCTGTACCTAATTATTGTTAGACTCACCAGAAAACCGACAAATAGAGCTATTCAAACCATCTTTTCACAATATTTAATCGCAGAAAAATAAAATATCTCAATATCAGACATCAAAATCGTGCAGCCCTAATATACTGTATAAAGTACATATTATGAATCGCTGCAATAGCAAAATCTTACTACTAATAAACATCAAATGAAGAATTTATTGAGACAAAAGTCACAGCTAATGGTTTACTAATAGAATAGTACTTTAAAGTGTGACCATGTAATTGGTAAAATGAAATAAAATTATACATTTTCATAAATATTTTATCTTGCAACCAAACTAACCTTAAAATGTATTGCTGTATAGATTACAATAAGGCTGGGAGGTATGGTCAAAAATCTAAATCGATTAATTGAACATTTTAACTTGATTACGATTAATGAACGACTGTTTTATTATTTGTTTTATTTGTTTTTTTTTTCCAGACAGTTTTTGTACAATAAATATGCTTTTTTTTCTTTGGTGCAAGTGGCTCTTGTTGCTCAGTTGTCTCTGTTTAAGTTTGACATGTTGGCGGAATAACGTAACGTAACCGAGCAGGGTCACGTGACTTCACACGTGGTGTGGAAGTAATCGAAAAAATTCAATCGATTGTAGGTTCTGAATGTTGATATCGATTACTTTCCGATATCGCCCAGCCCTAGATTACAATTTTTTATAATACAACATATCTAATAAAAAGTTTTTAAATTAATTATATTTTTATTTCAAATTAAATGATTAATGTGCAACGTATATTTGTACCAAACAATATTAGCAAAAACAGTTTTCAACATTTAATATAAGAAACGTTTAAGAAGAAACCCAATCAAGAAACTAAGGCCCTTCTTCACACTTGATATTAAAATGCGTTTCCTTGATCTGATCACAAGTGTACGATCTTTGTGAAGTACCAGCCTGATCTCACAAGGAAACGTAATTATTTTACGTTTAGTGGCTAATTCAGGCTAATTGAAAATGTTTGATTTTAAAAAGGAGGTATGGCACCCAACCCCACCCCTAAACCCACCCGTTATTGGGGGATGAGCAAATTGTGCTAAATTGTACAAATGAGATACAAAATCAAAAAGTAAATTGTGTTGGAAGTACAGGTGCGAATGGGGTGTAAAACGTATCTGGTATAAGCATTATATGGTTTAGTTATTTTTTTCCTTTTTACTTCATTTGCATATTTTTATTATGTTGCGGAATTTGTTCCCTAAGGTATCGAATTAAAGTTGGAAATTTGTGACGGTACTGTGACATCACTAGTAGTAATAATATGAGATGTTTGTAAAAAAGCACTACTACAAATGTTTAATAATGAGGAGCACAAGCCCGAGGGGAAAAAAGCACAGAATGATGGGCCACAAGTAGAGCAAACTCAAACCATCTGAGACTAAATTAAAACGCGTCCGTCAGCGTTCATGCATTGTTTCCAATCAGTAAACACATTGATATACAGTAGAATGATCTCTCAACAAGTCTGATATGTTTCATTCGCAAAAAAAAAAAAAAGGATTTTTGAAATATGTCTGTTTCGTTCTCTTTAAACAACAGATCTCATGCGGCGCGGTTCCCCAAGCTTAAAGCATTCGGGTGCAAAAAAGCACATTTGTAGCTTTAATGATGAATTTTCACATTTCATTTTTCAATTTTTTTTATTTATTTATTTTTTGCATTTTTGTTTTCAATTTTATTATTTTTTTAATTATTATTTTTATTTCAATTTTAATCGAAAATTCGGTTTCGGCTAATAATGATTATGAAAAAACATTAATCGCGATAAAATGATTATTGCATCATATACCGCCCTCTTTTCAGTTGTACACATCTGTTGCTCTGCAAAGCTCAGTTCCACGTGAAAATTGCTCAAATGTAACGTACTGTAATGTAAGGTTTGCAGCACGGGATGCGCATCATTCGTTGATAAACATTTGAATCATTCATGTTTTTAAAAGCAAGAAAAAGCGCATGCTGTTGTGTGTGCGCGCGCGCTCAGCCTCAGAGACGAGCAGAGCACACACATCTAAAGTCATCTTAATGTGAGCGCTTTAATGGTCAAATACATACAAATTTGTGTCAAAACGCGGTGTTTAGTGATTATTCATATTAACCCTCATTTATGTAATAAACAAGTTGAGAATCAAAAGACACGTAAAAGTAAAACATAAATCAGAGCGTACTGCTCTTAAAGTGACAGCGCACAATATTCCTGCTGCCGACTGTTTTTATCATTAATCAAACAACAAAAGGAGAAAATCCCTCACTGCTCTTGACTGAAGGACTTTTGTAGCTGTAATTAAAGTTTTTTCTTGCAGTGAAGATGCTTAAAGCACAGTTTGTTTCATATTTTTATTCTATTGTATTTATTTCTCTTTCCTTATTTACAGGGAGGAAAATAACTGTACACAGCTGAAGTCAGAATTATTAGCCCTCCTGAATTATTAGTAACCCTTTTCCCCCAAATTTCTGTTAAACGGAAAGACGATTTTTTTTTCTGGACATAATAGTTTTAATAACTCATTTCTAATAACTGATTTCTTTTATCTTTGCTATGATGACAGTAAATAATATTAGACTAGATATTTTTCAAGACACAAGTATTCAGATCAAAGTGTGAATTTCAAGGCTTAATCAAAGGCTTAATTAGTGTAATTAGGCAAGTCATTGTATAACAGTAGTTTCTTCCGCAATCAAAAATATATATTGCTTAAGGGGGCTAATATTATTGACCTTAAAACAGGTTTCAACCTGATTTTAGCCAAAATAAAACAAATAAGAATTTCTCCAGAAGAAAAAACATTATAGGAAATACTGTGAAAATTTCCTGAATCTGTTCAACATCATTTGTGAAATATTTATAAAAAGAAATTCATAGAAGGGCGAATCATTTTGACTTCAACTGATAATCGTGATTACAATTATGACCAAAATAATCGTGATTATGATGTTTCCCATAATCGAGCAGCCCTAATTTCAGTACCTAAATACTGTTTAACTCTCCAGAAAACCGTAAAGTACTGTTTATTTGACTTTTTTGTTGCTCTATTGTAATCGATTTTGCTTCTAATTGATTTATTATTTTTTATACATGATTCACACCCTTACAAAATCACCTTAATCAATGATATCTTTCCAAATTGGGCTATTTAAGCCATCTGGGGATATTTTATACATATTGCAATATATATATATCATCACAGAAAAACTACATGTCGCAATGTCAGAGTTTTCCAATATTGTGCAGCCCTAGTAATAATAATAAGAAATGTTTCTAAATTAACACAATAAGCACTACTATGGATGTTCAATAATGAGGAGCACAAGCCTGAGGTTTAAAAAAAAGGCATTGAATGATGGGCCAAAAGTAGAGCAAACCCAAACCATCTGAGACTACATTAAACATCCATCTGCGTTCATGCATTGTATCCAATCACAGGTAAATGCATTGATAATGATGGTAAATATACACTCTCTGATTGCAAAAAATGTACCTTGTCTGACAGGGCTGGCGAGGAGAAGCACGCTGACCCGTAGCAAGGCGTGCAGTCGGTTTCTGTGCCGCAAACTCCAGTCCTGCGGCTGGAGAAAACCACAGCGTCTGGCCTGAAGACTGGAAAATCAATAAGCAGCACTAAAAAGCCAGAAGCAGACGACAGCGCCGAGATTCCCATGCCTTCCTCCGCTGAGCAATAACAGGCAACCATCCCTGAAACGCACTTGGACGCTTCACCTGTCGCCTGGAGCCAAGGGAAAAACGGATTAGAGACCAGCAAGCGCATCCAAATGAAGGAAAAGATGGAGAGATGAGGGAGATTCAGAAGAGAAATACTCAAATGGAGAGCTGCACCAGCTGAGAGTGGCTATTATCAGTTTCATGTATGGTTGCTGATGACTTTTACACATGTTGTGCTCTGACTTATACTGTAAATGCATGTTGAGTATGAGTGATTTCGGTTGGTGTCTATAGTAGTCAACATTTAAAGTGGATCAAAATCTTTTATAAAAGTTGTCCTTAAAAGAAAATATTTATATAAGTGCACTATATATATATTTTTTTTTTAATTACAATAAAATACATTATAATTAATAATATCCATAGCCAGAATATAATAGCCAGAAGTCACACCACAATAATAGAACAATAAATAAGCAAAATGTGACACAAATTGCATAAGTGACCATGATGATCACAAATTAAATGCTTTGCTAAAAAGATCTGTGTTAAAACAATCCAAAAAAAATGGCATTCCTAATAATTATGGGTAATGCATTCCATAATTTACTTATTTAATTATCTTATCTAATTATTTACCCATTTATTATTTTTAGTGCTGGGAAAAAATTTATTGCGACTAATCTTTGCATCCACAAAAAAAGCTTGTTTTGACACAAGATATGTATGTGCATTGCATACACTCACCGGTCACTTTATTAGGTACTAGTACCAGGTTGGACCCTCTTTTGCCTTCAGAACTGCCATAATCCCTCATGGCATAGATTCAACAAGGTACTGGAAATATTCCTCAGAGATTTCGGTCCATATTGGCATGATAGCATCACACAGTTGCTGCAGATTTGTCGGCTGCACATCCATGATGAATCTCCCGTTCCACCACATCCCAAGGTGCTCTATTGGATAGAGATCTGGTGACTGTGGAGGCCGTTCGAGAAACCAATCTGAGATGATTTGCACTTTATGACTTTTTTTGCATAGATATTTAAATAACATTTATATTTTATATCTAAATACAAAACCTTTTTCTCAAATATATGCATGCATGTTTTTCTTTCTATCTTTCTACCTATCTTTCTACCTGTCTGTCTGTCTGTCTGTCTGTCTGTCTGTCTGTCTGTCTGTCTATCTATCTATCTATCTATCTATCTGTCTGTCTGTCTGTCTGTCTGTCTGTCTGTCTGTCTGTCTGTCTGTCTGTCTATCAAACTTTTATTTTGGATGCGATTAATCTTCATTCAGCTCTAATTATTTTATTTAATATTTTAGTTAATCACACAATATTTTAATCCACTTCAAAGCTTGACTGCTGAAGTAAATTGAAAAAAGTATCGACCTTAATTGATTATTTCGTTTGTTGATGTTGTTTTTGTGCATTTTATTTAAATAAAATAAAAATAACATGTTTGCATATGTTGTTATAATATTTGATAGTGCTAATGTTCATACATTAATAATATTATACAATTGTTTTTGCGTGCAAAAGCCAATAAGGAACAAACCTTAAAACTTGCCTTTTTTGCCTGTATGGATTATGCTTTATACAACATATCTAATTTTTATTTATTTATTTTCAATAATGCCATGTCAGCATTAAAAACAACAAACAAATAAATAATTTATTTTTATCGTGTCACTTTGTTAAAAATGTCCTTAAAAAAGTTAATTTCATAAAAAAAGCCTTCTAGAATCATTAAAAGCAAGACAGTCCAGTAAAATGTGTTGTACAGTAAGGGGAGTAGGGTCTTCATCTTTAAGCAAAAAGGCATGCGTTACGACATCTGGTAAAAATCACTTGATCAACCTAAATAAAATTTCTATAAAAAAAAAACTACACTGAAATACTTCACTATAAGTGCAATATCTTTTTCAACTTAAAATGTGTGTATTGTACTGTACATTTTATGAAAGAAAATAAGTACTATCAATATAAATAGCTCATTTGGCCTGCAAATATTAATCGACTTTATAATATCGCAACCTATAATAAAAGTTTCCGGCCAACTGAAGAGTACCTCCATTTTATTTACTCGGATTTGGCTCTCGCCGAATGTTAATTTTGGCCTCTGCTTCTGGATGACGCTCAGACTGAGAAGCTGGAAAATTTGTTTCCTCTTACCTGTAGGATTCAATATCAATCATTATCTGATTTATTTCTCAGCATTAGCGTGATATTTGGAACAGCACGCCTCCGCACGCCTCGGAGCGCTACATATGCTAAATTCATATTAATAAATGAACACGTAACGTTTCTATAACATAATGATTTGTGTGGAGTTTGCCAGCACGGCGAGGTGAGGAAACATACTGACGCCAAGCCCATCCGCGTTTCCTCACAATCTCCGCACTGTTTTGGACGTTTACAAAAATAAACTTCTCAGCAACCCAATATTCATCCAACACCAGCTCTGGCTAACTTCGCGGCCGTGGTTTGCTCACTTTGGCCTGTTATTAAACAGCTGGAGAAGACTAGAGTCTTTCACTTCTCACCTACCTCTATTACCTTAACCCCTCGCAAAAAAAAAAAAAAGGACAATTACACATCATTTAAGACTTAAGCAATTAGAGGCCATTTCTGGAAATAACCCCGCTTGTCTTCTGGCTCATGCGGGGACCCGAAGGGATGAAAGGGGGCGGTGTGGGGACTGATGGTTCCTGCTGCTGGTGTCAGTCCAGATTAGTGAAGCACACACACACTACTGCGTTTCTGTCCCGTCCGAGAGTGGGTTAATCAGGGTCAGAGCATGTGGAGCTGCAGATGCCAGAGAGGAGATTAGGGGAAAACAGAATCGAGCGCCGCTCCAATTATGCCTGGATAAACATCAGCACTGCTGCCACATGCACACGTGCACACGTACTGGGCAGAAAAGAAGAAAAAGCAGGGTTTCTCAAATCAGGGGGTTCACGACTCTTGCTGAAACAAACTAACTAATAACTAGGCCCAAACGGAATCAGCGCCTGCAGAAATCCACAGAAAACTCTGCAGACTGTTGACCCTGTCATTCCATCTGTTTACTTGGGTAAATGTGCGTATATAAATGACAAAAGATTAATCGCAATCAATTGCAATTGCCAAATAAAAGCTTGTAAATATATACACACACACATACATGTATATATTTAAGAAAAGGTTTATATACTAGGGTTTCTGCAGGTTTCACCAAGTTAAATTTAAGACATTTTTAAGACCATTATGAATGAATTTTAGACATATAGGGTTAGATGCTAAGGATTTGTTTAGAATATCCCAGTTGAAAAAGACTTTCACCTGCCCTATCGAAAATTATTAAAAATAAAAATATTTAATAATACAATAATAATAATTTTGTTTGGATATTTCTTTTTAATTTTCCAAATATACCCATTCACAGACCCTATAACCCTTACTAAGAATAGAACAAAACATAGCTGTTAATTACTTCAGTCTATAATAATAATAATTTAACAATAAAAAATATAGGTCAGTATCCTCAGCAGGACATAAATGCAGAACATTTAAGCATACGTTACTGTAAGGAAAGTAATTAAATGCTAGCTCTAAATCTGTGTTTTTAAAAACAAATGAAGACAGCAGAAGTCAATTAATCTTTTGAACTAATTAGCCTGACATGTTTACTGTTCCAAGCCAATTTAAACCTTACAAAAAATAAAATATACTGCTTTCAAAGAGGAAAAGGTTTTTGTTTTATGCCCAGACATTTAAAAAGAATAAATATTTTAGAGCAGTGAGCACAATACCATGAAACCATGATATTTTTATCCAAGATTATCATACACACACACAGTACGCGTTTATCTTGTTTTTGCACACAAATGTGACAGGATACATGTTAATTTCCACTGTTGTATGGATATCCATTTTCTTAATGTACAAAATAAACCTGATTTAACGTCTACAACCTGGGTCTTCTTTTATAATTGTGCTGACATGCAGCTGTGGTGAAATTAAAGATGGTAAAATCGTAATTAATTACAAACATGCACCGTTTTAAAAACGGTTTCAAACTTGTAAAACTCATTCTTGATCACATTTGATGATGGTTGATGATCACAGAGAGCTGAACAGATCTTTTATTCCTGGTTGCTTTGCGCAGGTCCTCGTTGATACGATTATATGCGTTACTACGAAGACATGTTAATACGCAGCTGTCAATCAAATCAACTACGTCACGTTGCAGTGAGCCTCAAAATGGGAGGGATTTGGATCCTATTTTAACATCATGAAATTAATAAAAGAGACTTATGGTCTATATATCACTTCAATATGACTGTGGACACACACAGTTCTGTCCAAACAGCTTACAAAAGATGATTTTCATCATTGGTGCCCTTTCATATATAAATATTATGAAATTAAAATATTTAACTAAAACTTTTATGTTTTAAGGGGTTTGTCTGACAAAAACTCATGACCTAAACGCTGCAGTTTCAGTATGATTTCAGGGAATTGTGCACGATTTGATTGTTTTGCAGAGTCATGACTGTAAAAGCCAGAGATTACGGTTTAAACAGTCGGTTTGAGAATGAGAGAAACATTTACTTTACAGCATGAGTAATACATTATGAATCATTTGAAGGATTAACCCAGGAAATCCTACGATTTGTGACAAAAGCCCACATCTCAGCTTTAGGGCAGAGATGGACTTTTCATGCAGTGACATGAAGCAGAGAGCACCGCGTTTACAGCCACAAATCTGAAGTGAGGTCACGGTAAAACCAGCAGCACTGACAACAAGGTCTTCAGTCTAAAACACTAATCTTAACAAAAGGCACACTTCAGGCTAGGGTTGCACAATATCTCAGTTCAGTGTTGATATCGCAATGTTTCAATCTCCACTTCAGTTTAAGTTTAGTCCCTTAGGAAATTAGAGTGGAATTATGGTCATTTTTTATTCGCTTGTTTACTTTGTTTTAAAGACCTGTAAGATATTAAGTGCATTTAAACCATTAGCGTATAAGAAATTATAACATTTGTAGATTTTACAAAGATTAATTGTATTTATTTTATACAACAAAGACTATGCTGTGTTATTTATTTACATCTGATTATTCCATTTCTGTACTTGAATACAGTTACACCGTGTCCTAACAACAAATGATTACAGTGACAAACAATTTGTCTGTCTGTACCAAAAGGTTATATGGTTATGATGAAGGTTTTTAATTTAATACATACAATTATATATATATATATATAAATAAAATATATTGTTTTTTATATATATATATATATATATATCTATATATATATATATATATATATATATATATATATATATATATATATATATATATATATATATATATATATATATACATATATATATATATATATATATATATATATATATATATATATATATATACATATATATATATATATATATACACATATATATATATATATATACACATATATATATATATATATATATATATATATATACATATATATATATATATATATATATATATATATATATATATATATATATATATATATATATATATATATATATATATATATATATACATATATACATATATATATATATATATATATATATATATATATATATATATATATATATATATATATATATATATATATATATATATTTATTCATAAATTTTCCTTCGGCTTAATCTCCATTTCAAGAGGTCGCCACAGCGGAATAAACCGCCAACTATTGCAGCATATGTTTTACGCAGCAGATGGCCCTTCAGTCACAACCCAGTACTGGGAAAAACTCATACACACTCATTCACACACATACACTATGAGCAATTTAGTTTATTCTATTCACCTATAGCGCATGTGTTTGGACTGTTTGGACACGCAAACTCCACACTGAAATGCCATCTGACCCAGCCGTGACTCGAACCCATGACGTTCTTTCTGTGAGCCACCGTGCTGGCCATAAATATATAATAAAATAAATATAGATTATTTGTATTATTAAGGGCGGCACGGTGGCTCAGTGAAAACCTTGACTCTTCCAAACCGCAGTATACCTTGAAAATGGTTATCGTCCCATTCCTAGACCCTTCTAGTTCTATTTACCTTTCTATATATGTAAAAACAACAACACTTCTTTAATTTTTTTCTGTGCAATGATTCAGTGGATTTTGATCTTAGAGCTATTGCACAGACACAGTTTATACAGAGATATGGATACAAGATTTTTTAACATACAGTATCCTTTAACAATAGTGTGGACATGCAACTTGCATTTGGTTGCATTTTTTTCGTGATGTACTGTTGATATGCTGTTAATATAATGCATTAATTGCATTCTTATGTTTATGGCTTCATGCATTATTGGCATGCTCTTAAGTTGAAAAATTGCTACAAGCTATGAAAAAAGAGATTCTGGTAAAAGGAACTTGTGGGCACTTGAAATGTACATTACTACTAGGGGTGTCAAAATTAATTGTTTCTTCGGTGCACCGTGATGCAGACGCGGACAATTCGGTATCGGTTCAGTAATAATCATAACCGGTTATAATGTACTCACGTCATTTTATCTCATATGCACTATGTCACTGTAGCTTACTATGGCGAGGGAGGCGAGCGCAAGTATTTACAACGCTCCAACTACTTAAAAACGCAGAAACTCTGCACACTTTCACTGCGTGTGTGTTTGCTGGATAGTCTTTCACTGACACTTCCAGCAGAAGCCCCTATTTTACTGCGATTGAGAGAATGAAAGTAAACTACATTTCTCTCTCTCTCTCTCTCTCTCACTGACTGCGGCCTATTTGACCTGCTGGTGTGACTTTTCCTCTCCTTTCGACTGTTTTATAGCGATACTTCTGGATACAGACATGAGCGCGTGCCTGCAGAGTTTTCTCCACCGTGTCTATCATGGATCAGCTGTAATCGCCGCTGCCGCTTATCAGTGTCACTCATCTAAAGAGCGCAGCGCGCAAGAGCCAATCGCAGCCCTTTTTGTTGAGCATGTGACCAATCAGAGGGATGTAAGAGAACTTGGTAGACAAGGATCAGAAAGCAAGCGGGATATTTATATTTGTTCTTATTATTTGCTATAAATGCTTGTGTTGTTTAAAGCTACAGTTTATATATCTGACTGTTTGTATTAAAGGACAAAATTGTATTACAAATAGCATATAAATATATTTATATATTTTAATACAAGAATTGCTGCTGTAAAGATGTGTATGGAAAGCTTCGTCAATGCACCGTGATAACGAATTGAACTGAATCGATGGCATGATAATCGTAATCGAACCGTGAGACCAGTGTAGGTTCACACCTCTAATTATTACTTTTTATTTGTTTTATTATTAATGTTAATGAGCTTATTTGTTATTTGGTTACATATGAAATATTGAAATTAAGTGTTATTTTATGCTATAAAACTGTGTCTAAGAGTAATAAAAATATATATAATAAAGACTTTTGTCTGTGGTATATTTTTACAGCAAATCAACACAAAATAATGCCACAACTTTTAAGAAAAGCCACAGCAAAATCACTTTAGGGTGCGAAAATCTGAAAAAAATCCTGTGAAATCCTGGAGGGACTGCTGACATCAGGCTGCTCAGCGACTCTGCAGTGACTTTACTGCATGTCAGCTGTAGAGAAGAAGCAGACGAGACCTCCGTCCCGGAGCCTCAGCTGTAGGTTCACTGAGCGCTGGAGGCCAAACACTGCAGGCGCCCACTGTCACACGCCTCTATGAGGGCCATCCGTCACTGTGGACCACACCAGCAAACATACACACACACACACACAGCGACAGGGAGCGTCCCTGATGAACAACAAGCACACTCCAGCATGCTTTTAAATGCATACTCAAGATGTTTGAACTCAGAAAAAAAGTGCACTCTTTAAAAGTAAACATGAGCGCAAATTTAAATGTGACTTTACTACCAAGTGCACTTACTAGGAGTGAACTTAAAGGGATAGTCTGCACAAAACTGAAAATTCTGCCATCGTTTACTCACCCTTCACTTGTCACAAATCTGTTTGATTTTTTTTTCCATTCGAGTTTCTTTGTGTAGTGCTTTTCACAATACCAAAAAGGTGCACATTACTGCATTAGTTACTAATCATATTAACTAATTACTAATAACTTTATCAACTAAAGTTATTATATATAAACATAATTAACCTGCAGTTTTATAGCATATATGTGATGTCTATGTGTAGATGTTCAATATTTGTGTATTAAGTGTAAGGCTGCACGATATTGGAAAAAAACATTGTGATATTTTATTTTCCTGTGATACATATTGCAATAGGGCATAATTCATCAGATGACTTGAACTGTTCTATTTAGAAATAATTTGTCATTTTAGACAAGCAATAATAAATACAGTAGCAAAGATACAAATAAAATAAACAGTTTTATCATTAACTGGGAGTCTAGAAGTATTCAGGTTCATAATTTGAATTACCATATGTAAAATATTTCTGATTAGACTTCATTAATCGTTCATTGAGCTACAAACATTATAAATTATATCACAATTTGTTAAATTTAGTTATTTTAATTTATTAAATGCATTTATTAAATCGTTATGTCGTTATAAATTGTTATGCTTACACACTCACAGGTCTTCAACATATATGGAAATGATCAAATGTTACAGCAAAGTGTAGCAATACATGGTTTCCGCTACATTCATTCTTCCATGGGGGAGCGCCACGCCAAGATTCATCCCCCCACGGCTACATTACAGCTTCTCATTCAAAACATTCTACTTTTTTAATAGCGGGTGATAATCGCACCGAAACGTATTAAAAGGTAAGTGAATTGTAACAGCGCAAACTCATAGTGCTGTGCCAGGTGCGTGAGTAGGCATGTGCCGGTATCACATTTTCATGCTGCGATTAATTGATTGAGCTTTTATCACGGTATACGGTATTATCACGATATTGTAATTTTACTAGAGAAACAGGTAAAAAAAACACAAAAAACTTCAGTTTCGTCAACTTAGTCAGCGGCGGCGCGCACTGCGTGCACACAGTGCTTCTACATGCGGGGATTGTTTACATCAGAGTGCGCATCAGTTCTGTGCAGCATATACGCAGTGTTTCTTCAAGCAGTTGATGGAAAATAAGCTGAAGGGGGATAAATTGTCGGCAGCGTTCCTCCTTCCGCCATGCTTCTTCTTCGTGTGAGGATTATAGTGCGGAGGCAGCGGCGGCGCGCACACAGTGCTTCTACATGCGGGGATTGTTTACATCAGAGTGCGCATCAGTTCTGCGCAGCATATACGCAGTGTTTCTTCAAGCGGTTGATGGAAAATAAGCTAAGGTGCGTTCTAAGAATATAAATTCGGATCTATTCTTTTTCAGGGTATTTTGAAGTGCCCGCGATAACAATATCGTGCATATTCATTACCGTGATTTATCGCATTACCGAATACCGGCACAAGCTTATGCGTGAGGCGAGCAAACACAACGTTTAGCCGTTTTACTTTACTTCAGGACGCAATAATACCGGAGGCATTCATAAATATTCCTAGCAAATCTAAGAAATGCTGGAGACATACTCGTTACATAAACGAACTAAATCTCACCTCAGCAGCGTTTATTTGAGAGTGCACAAGAAGACCTGCGCGCTCTTAAAGCGGCTTATATTTGAGGGCGTGTGCAAAAAGTTTTGTGCACGAGCAGAGGAAATCGGCGCGCAAGCAAAGAGATCGGCATGCTCGTAGGCTATTACATAAATGCGATCTCGACTCATAATACTGCGCTCACGACATTTGTCATTGAAATAACGCCACAGGTAGATCTGTGTAAAAAAGGCCTGCCATCACAGCTGGAAAAAAATCCTAGAGGAATCACTGCAATAAATCAAATGTTTTTTCAACTGTGGCTCTTGCTCAACTATAAATCCTTTTGGGTGAACTATCCCTTTAACATAATTGAGCTCAATTATGTGTAATTATGTATAAAAGCTGGCACTTAATAAGTCCATGTCTAAGAACTAATGCCGTGAGGACCAAAAAGTTGCATGTGAACACACCAAATGGACGACAGTCGCCTGAAACAAGAACTAAATTGTCCACAATTCCACAAATTGACACAGATCTAGTGCTCCACACATACAAACCATAGACAAAGCAGCATTTATGTACTATTTCCACAGTACTAAAAAATCTATATTGTTTGCAAATATTTTAAAAATGTGACCAAATGACAGCCGGCTTCTTTGCGTTGCCTCTTGACTAATGTATGCTTACTTTCATCACTTCAGATTTTGTTCACCCGACAAGACGCAACTTGTGTTAAACACCCAGCAAACCAGCCTGACAGACGCTCACCGACAGCCCGACGCTGCCCAAACCTACTGTCCCTAAAGTGATTTTTAGTTTGTTTTTTCCTGCTATGGAACTTAATGGTTGTGCTCAAGAGAACAAAAATGTTCAATTTATTTTGAAGTAAACCTTAATTAGGTATTAAAATGCACTTTTTAAAAGTCTTTACATTCATTTAAAATCAGCATAGTATTATTATCAGCAGGAACTGATCATTTACATTTACATTTAGTCATTTAGCAGACGCTTTTATCCAAAGCGACTTACAAATGAGGACAAGGAAGCAATTTACACAACTATAAGAGCAGCAGTGAACAAGCGCTATAGACAAGTTTCAGGCGTGTAAAAGTCTAAGAAGCAAAAACATTAGTAGAATTTTTTTTTTTTTTTTTTTTTTTTTTTTTTTTTTTTTAATAGAGAGAGAGAGAGAGAGAGAGAGAGAGAGAGAAAGAGGGCTCAGTTAGTGGTATAGCCAGAGAGGCAATTGCAGATTAGGAGGAAAAGTGGAGACTAAACAGTTGCGTTTTTAGTCGTTTCTTGAAGACAGCAAGTGACTCGGCTGTTCTGATGTAGTTAGGGAGTTCATTCCACCAACTGGGCAGATTGAATGTGAGAGTTCGGGAAAGTGATTTCTTCCCTCTTTGGGATGGAACAACGAGGCGACGTTCATTCACAGAACGCAAGTTTCTGGAGGGCACATATATCTGCAGGAGTGAGAGCAGATACGAAGGAGCACAGCTAGAGGTCACTTTGTAAGCAAACATCAGAGCTTTGAATTTGATGCGGGCAGCAACTGGAAGCCAGTGCAAACGGGTGAGTAGCGGAGTGACATGTGCTCTTTTGGGTTCATCAAAGACCACTCGTGCTGCTGCGTTCTGAAGCAGCTGAAGAGGTTGATAGAACTAGCTGGTAGCCCGGCTAGCAGCGAGTTGCAATAGTCCAGTTTGGAGAGGACAAGAGCTTGAACAATGAGTTGAGCTGTATGTTCAGATAGGAAGGGTCGGACCTTTCTGATGTTGTAGAGTGCGAATCTGCAAGATCGGGCAGTTCTAGAAATGTG
>NC_079446.1:2227470-2229970 GCF_903798145.1 Danio aesculapii | reverse complement strand
GATAGATAGATAGATAGATAGATAGATAGATAGATAGATAGATAGATAGATAGATAGATAGATAAGAAAACAAATGATTATACTACATTGTATTGGTATAAGTAAATATATAGGTAAGAAAATCAGTAAATGATAAATAAATAAATAAATAGAAAAAACGAAAGTCAAATTAATTAATTAATTGATTAATAAGAAAACATAAGTGATTATACTACATTGTATTGGTATTAGTAAGTAAATTTAAAAAATAAGTAAATGATAAATAAATAAATAAAAGTCACACAAACAAATAAATATACTTATAAATGTCTTAGCCACCTATTTTGAATAATGTGTCAAAACAAGCAAACCCTAGTTGTATGCATACTGTTTTTTAACAACTTCAAACCTCTTTAAAATTTTTAATGAACAACAGACAGTTATAATATTATTCATGAATAGAGTTTTGCTTAAAGTTTTATTGCAATGTATTGTGGGTGATTGAATGTGTTGGATGTGTTGGATGTGTTGGATGGATGGATAGATGGATAGATGGATAGATAGATAGATAGATAGATAGATAGATAGATAGATAGATAGATAGATAGATAGATAGATAGATAGATAGATAGATAGATAGATAGATAAGCCTTGGTGCAAGTAAATACTTTAAAATCATGAACAAAATCATTTTCTAATATTGACTGACTGGTTACATACAGAAAAAAAACAGCAACACATTTGTCAATACAGTTAGAAAAAGACAAGAGTACTATAAGAATGAGGTAAAATAAAGGCTCTGCTATGAAGAAATAAACAGAATCTATTACTTTTATCTGTACAGAAACTATATCAACACATGGCAAAATTTTGAGTTTATTTTATTTATCTTTAACAGAGCAAATTACATTTTTAGTAGCCTATCCAATTCAGTTCGATTCATCTTTATTTCTACAGCGCTTTTACATTGTAGATTGTGTCAAAGCAGCTTCACGTAGATTATAATAGTGAATTGAAACAGCATAGTTCAGTTTTCAGAGTTTAAGTTCAGTTCAGTTTAGATTAGTTCAGTTCAATGTGTTTTAATATTCACTGCTGACTCCAAACACTGAAGAGTAATCCATCGATGAGCAGCTATCTGACAACTATCTGGATTATACTCAATTTTACATAGCATAAAAATTCACTTTCTCTTGCTGATTTAAATTGCTAATGTGAAACCATTTGCACAGCTGCACGGCAATTAAACCCTGCCTCCAGTTTGCAACTTCTGCATGACTTTTGAATATGTTATGCAGCACATTTGAGTCTGATGACTCAGGAACACATATGGCTGGAGAACTGTTTGTGTATTCGCCATATGATCAGAAAAACCAAAACAGATGTGAAGGCGGTACAACAGGTTGATCCGAGACAGAAGAAGAAGAGTAGAGAAATCTTTCACTCCAAGAGCAAAATCCACAGCTCAAACCAGTGGTGGACAGTATCTATTTGTACTTCCCTACTGTACTTATGTTTTACGTATCTGAACTTTATCTGAGTATTATTATTTTGGGAAACTTTTACTTATAAAGTTATTATTATTTTACTTACAAAATATTGTACTTTTTACTTCCCTACACTGATTTAAATGATCTGATTCACTAATACAAATGATTTGTTCAGAGTATCCAGTAAACAACTCACTGATTCAAATGCTGTTCAGAAAGTCTCCAGTAAACAACTCACTAAATCAAATTATCTGTTCAGAGAGTCTCCAGTAAACAACTCACTAAATCGAATGATCCGTTCAGAATAATCTCCAGTAAACAACTCACTGATTCAAATGCTCTGTTCAGAGAGTCTCCAGTAAACAACTCACTAAATCAAATGATCCGTTCAGAATAATCTCCAGTAAACAACTCACTGATTCAAATGATCCATTCAGAGTGAGTTTCCAGTAAACAACTCACTGATTCAAATGATCCATTCAGAATAATCTCCAGTAAACTATTCCTTGATTCAAAAGATCCATTAAGAGTGAGTCTCCAGTAAACAACTCACTGATTCAAAAAATTCATTCAGAGTGAGTTTCCAGTAAAGAACTGACTGATTCAACTGATTAGTTCAGAATTATTCTGCAGTAAACAACTCACTGATTCAAACGATCCATTCGCAGTGAGTTTCCAGTAAACAACTCACTGATTCAAATGATCCATTCAGAATAATCTCCATTAAACAACTCACTGATTCAAGCGATCCATTCAGAGTAAGTCTCCAGCAAACAACTCACTGATTCAAACAATCCATTCAGAATAATCTCCAACTTCAACAACTCACTGATTCAAATGATCCATTTAGAATAATCTCCAGTAAACAACTCACTGATTCAAGCGATCCATTCAGAGTAAGTCTAAAGTAAACAACTCACTGATTCAAACAATCCATTCAGAATAATCTCCAACTCCAACAACTCACTGATTCAAATGATCCGTTCAGAATAATCTCCAGTAAACAACTCACTGATTCAAGCGATGCATTC
>NC_079446.1:2217470-2222470 GCF_903798145.1 Danio aesculapii | reverse complement strand
GAGAACATGCAAACTCCATACAGAAATGCCAACTGACCCAGCCGAGGCTCGAACCAGCGGCCAAATATTCAATATTTTTAATATTGTTTGTAAAAAATTAAAGTTAACTTTTGCATATCAACTTTTACATATAAAATTATTAATATTATTGTTATATTATTATACAATGTTTAATAAATCATTTCATGTGCACATATGGAAATAAAAGTGCTGTTTATTTTATTAATCAAATATGCTATTAATATATATATATATATATGTATATATAATATAATATAAATACAAATAAATATGCTAAAAATATATATATTTTTATTTTAATAGTAAAAGTTTATATTATCCTGGTGTAAATATGCAAATAGCTCCCGCATGCGTTTGTAAAAATGTGTATTTATATCAAAGTAAAAGCTACTTAGTTAACTTTTGCATATTCAATTTTACATATACAGTCATTAATACTCATAATATTCTCATAAAGTGTTTAATGTGCGCAAATGTATGAAATAAACTTAATAATAATAACAATGATAATATTTTCACATTATATTCTCATACATTTAATGAAACATTAAGCACTGTTAGTAATTTCTGTTATATTAATTTTATTTCACGTTGCATTTTACAATTAAATAAGTCATTCTATCAAAGATGCTTTAAAGGGATCAAAAGTGACAGTACAGTATGAAGTTATGTCTCAGTTTGATTGCACTTGCAGCTTTCTCTTAAATGAAGTGAAATGAAAAGCGTGATGTTTAGTTAAAAGTTTAAAAGATGCAACAGAAGTGCAAAGAAAATAATCTGTGCCTTGGCATCTCCTAAATGTTGGATTCGAGGCGTTTGTCTTGATGCCAGAACAGTCACGTGACACATCTGATCGTCTGCTCTCATCCATATGTTCTGAAGCAAATGAGCACCAGAGAAGATAAACAGTAAAACAGCAGAAATACATGTGCGAATGCTCCGAAAATAAACCACAAATTACAGCTGCCCTCGGGGAAACTGATTTAAACCTCATAAAATAAAGTTCACTAATGCATAAAGCTTATAGAAGTATCCCTTTCAGCGTTTCGTTTTCGTTCAGCTTTTCTAAAAATAATAAAAAAAAACAATGTGGCAACTTTACGAGATGTTGGAGAGCCAGGTACTGTACAGGGCAGCAGAGCATGTTGGGATATCATATTCAGGACTGCACAAATGCACTCACCGGCCACTTTATTAGGTACACCTGTCCTGTGCTCGTTAACGTGAATTTCTAATCAGCCAATCACATGGCAGCAACTTAAATGCATTAAGGGACGTGGTCAAGACGATCTGCTGCAGTTCAAAGCGAGCATCAGAATGGGGAAGAAAGGGGATTTAAGTGACTTTAAATGTGGCATGGTTGTTGGTGCCAGACGGGCTGCTCTGAGTATTTCAGAAACTGCTGATCTACTGGGGTTTTCACGCACAACCATCTTTAGGGTTTACAGAGAATGGTCTGAAAAAGAGGAAATATCCAGTGAGCGGCAGTTCTGTGGGCGCAAATGCCTTGTTGATGCCAGAGGTCAGAGGAGAATGGCCAGACTGGTTCCAGCTGATAGAAAGGCAACAGTAACTCAAATAAGCACTCGTTACAACCGAGGTCTGCAGAAGAGCATCTCTGAACACACAACACATCCAACCTTGAAGCGGATGGGCTACAGCAGCAGAAGACCACACCGGGTGCCGCTCCTGTCAGCTAACAACAGGAAACTGAGGCTACAATTCACACAGGCTCACCAAAACTGGACAATAGAAGATTGGAGAAACGTTGCCTGGTCTGATGAGTCTCCATTTCTGCTGCCACATTCGGATGGTCGGGTCAGAATTTGGCATCAACAACATGAAAGCATGGATCCATCCTGCTTTATATCAACGGTTCAGGCTGCTGGTGGTGTAATGGTGTGGGGGATCTTTTCTTGGCACACTTTGGGCCAATTAGTACCAACTGAGCATAATGTCAACACCACAGCCTACCTGAATATTGTTGCTGACCATGTCCATCCCTTTATAAACACAGTGTACCCACTTTCTGATGGCTACTTCCAGCAGGATAAGGCATCACTGAGCCACCGTCTGTCAGACAGACAGACAGACAGACAGACAGACAGACAGACAGACAGACAGACAGACAGACAATCAGACAGACAGACAGACAGACAGACAGACAGACAGACAGACAGACAGACAGACAGATAGATAGATAGATAGATAGATAGATAGATAGATAGATAGATAGATAGATAGATAGATAGATAGATAGATAGATAGATAGATAGATAGATAGATAGATAGACTTTCAGTGCAGCTGGTTGGATGATTCATGCAGTGTTCAAATGAAAGCATCTGTGTTTCTGTTTGTCACTTTATATTCATGTAAGACTCAATCCTCATATTCACACTAAACCTGATACACAAGTTGCTTCACCGCTGCTTTTCCCCCAATTTCTGTTTAACGGAGAGCAGATTTTTTAAACCCATTTTTAATCATAATAGTTTTAATAACTCATTTCTAATAACAGATTCCTTTTCTCTTTGCCATGATGACAGCACATAATATTAGACTAGATATTTGACTAGTATTCAGCTTAAAGTGACATATAAAGGCCTAACTAGGTTAATTAGGGTAAAGTTAGGGTAATTAGGCAAGTCATTGTATAACAGTGGTGTGTTCTGAAGACAATCCAAAGCAAATATTGCTTAAAGGGGCTAATAATATTGACCTTAAAATGTTTTTTAAAAAATTAAAAACTGCTTTTATTCTAGCTGAAATAAAGCAAATAAGACTTTCTCTAGAAGAAAAAATATTATAGGAAATACTGTGAAAAATCTTTCGCATTATTATTATTATTATTACCAGTTTAATTTATTTATTAATGATAATTTAATTGAATACGTGATTTGTTTCCTCAGAGAGTATAATATTCCTGACAGAAGTGGACAATAAATTTTCAAATGGGGGAAAAAAAACAAAAAAGCTTGGCGTGCGTTTTTATTTCAGCACTTCGTGAGACACTTGCATCATTTATAAATCCTCCGTTTCACACTCAATTAAACGCCACAAGCGACCACAGCTCCGAATGACACCATCTCACAAATGACGCATTAGATGTTTACAGCCTGTGAACGCAGGTACCAGAACCTGCTGTAGACATCATTATTGACATCCAGACCAATGCATTTCAACAAATCATTTCGGGAGGACAGTCTGAGATTCTGGATGATGTTGTGTGTTTTATACACTCGGCAGTGTGTGAATTTTTGGCTATAGTCGAGTGTGTAGATGCAGCTTTATAAAGAAGCAGATCTTCTCTATACTTTAGCATCTTCTCCACCCACATGTTTACAAACATTCAGCAAACGCCTCGCTACTTTCATGACTTCCGCGAATGCAGTTTCTTTAAAGCTCAAGGGCTGTAAATTCAGCATTCGAGTGTACATATGCTCAGTCTGGAAACATTATAATGTATTAGAAGCAGAAACATCATTTCAATCTCAGAGAGAAGCATCTAAAGACTCAACACAGTCAAATTATTCGCCCTCCTGTGAATAGTTTTCTTTCTTTTTTTAAATATTTCCCAAATGATGTTTAACAGAGCAAGGAATTTTTCACGGTATTTCCTATAATATTTTTTCTTCTGGCGAAATGTCAATGTTAATGTCAATTTTATTTCTATAGCACTATTTAATACAACCAGAGGTTGACCAATGTGCTGCACAGTACAAATCAAAACAGATAAAAACAAATGTATATATAAAATTATTAAATTATTGCTAAAACAGACAATTTTCACTGATAAAATGCCAAATCAAAGAGGTAAGTTTTTAACCTAGATTTAAAAACAGATAGGGATGAAACAGATCTGATACAGAGGGGCAGAGCATTCCACAACCTAGGACCAGCTACTGCGAAAGCACGGTCACCTCTGCATTTCAGCATCGACTTAGGTATGAATAACAGTCTCTGATTAAATGACCGAAGAGACCGACCAGGCTGATGCTCAATTAAAATGTCTGACAGATAAGAAGGTGCCAGGCCATTTCGAGATTTAATAACCAAGAGAAGCATTTGAAAAGTGACTGGATAGTGCACAGGGAGCCAGTGCAGAGAGCGTAACACTGGTGTAATGTGCTCATGATTCTTGGTCCCTGTTATAAGCCTTTCAGCAGCCAGGATAAGGTTTTATGACCAATCCCAAAGTATAATGAGTTACAATAGTCCAATCTAGTGGTGATAAAAGCATGGATTATTTTTTCAAATTTTTTCTAGATAAAATAGATGTGACTGTTTTTAATAGTCGAAGCTGAAAGAAGCAGGATTGGACCAAAGCGCACGCCATCATCTAGAATAACACCAAGATTTTTTACCCAGGGCTTCATAGAAAAACGCAATTTTTCTAGATTAACTATCGGTGCTCTGGAAGAGTTTGACGGGTCGAACAAAATAATTTCACTCTTACTTTCATTAAAATCTAGAAAGTTCAAGGACAACCAGTCTTTAACATCCGACAAGCAGAGCATAAGGGTCTCTAGCCCATTTGAACGTTGTTTCAAAGGCAGGAGATTTGGGTGTCATCCGCATAACACTGAAAAGACAGACCATGCTTTCGAAAAATAGAGCCCAGAGGAAGCATATATAAGGAGAAAAGAATAGGGGCTAAAATAGATCCCTGGGGAACACCACATGACAAATGTGCTGCCTCAGATGAATGTTCTCCAATAGTGACTTTAAAACGGCAAAAGTCTTATTTGTTTTATTTCAGCTAGAATAAAAGCAGTTTTTAATTAAATACTATTAAGCAATACTTTTAAGATAAATACTATTAAGCAATACTTTTAAGATAAATACTATTAAGCAATACTTTTAAGATAAATACTATTAAGCAATACTTTTAAGATAATACTATTAAGCAATACTTTTAAGATAAATACTATTAAGCAATACTTTTAAGATAAATACTATTAAGCAATACTTTTAAGAT
>NC_079446.1:2204970-2212470 GCF_903798145.1 Danio aesculapii | reverse complement strand
CATTGTAGCTTTTGGATTTTGGAGCTTCAACCACGTTTCCATGTTTCATGAGCTGCAGCTCGCCAGGAAGACTCCCATTAGAAACCAGCGCGTGTGGTTTTCTCCCTGAACACGCCTGGGACAGAAACACAAGTTCCCTCATTTCTCACTGCAGACTGAAATGTCACTGTAAAAATGGGAGCAGTGTGACCAGTCATAAAGCCACAGCAAAAAGAAACGTTTAATGGAAACACACTTCAAGTGAGCTCTTAATGCTGAAATATATAAAGAAGAAGAAGAAGCAAAGATTGAATTATGAAGCTCAGCGTTTCCTTCCTCAATGAAATAATCATAATAAATGCAAGACATATTAAAAAACATTACATATTCAAATATGCGCATGTGTTGCTCTTTAAACTTTTGCATAAATACATTCATTTTCCTTCAGGTTATTCCATTATTTATCAGGGGTCACCACAGCGGAATGAACCGCCAACTATTCTAGCATATGTTTTACGCAGTGGATGCCCTTCCGGCTGCAACCCAGTACTGGGAAACATCCATACACACTCATTCACACACACACACACACACACACACACACACACACACACACACACACACACACACACACACACACTCATACACTATGGACAATTTAGTCCAGGGGTGTCCAAACTCAGTCCTGGAGGGCCGGGGTCCTGCAGAGTTTAGCTCCAACTTCCTCCAACACACCTGCCTGGAACTCTAGTATACCTAGAAACAGCTTGATTAGCTGGTTCAGGTGTGTTTAATTGGGGTTGGAACTAAAATATGCAGGACGCCGGCCCTCCAGGACCGAGTTTGGACAGCACTGATTTAGTCCATCCAAATCTCCTATAGCGCATGTGTTTGGACTGTGGGGGAAACCGGAGCACCCGGAGGAAACCCACACCAACACGGGGAGAACATGCAAACTCCACACAGAAATGCCAACTGACCCAACCGGGACTCGAAACAGCAACCTTCTTGCTGTGAGGTGACAGTGTTGAGCCACCGTGCCACCTTGCATACATTTAGCAAAAGTCTATTTTAAAAAGACTTTATTTATAGACAATCTGGTTTACATAGAGTTAACTGTTTCTTTAAGAGACAGTTTACCCAAAATTTATGCTTAAATATAAGTAGAAAGAGGCCGCAAAGATTGAATTGTGAAGCTCAGAGTTTCCTTCTCACTGAAATAATCATAATAAATGCTAGATATAATAATTAAAATACAGTGTGAGTATGTGTTGCTCTTTATGGGTATTCAGAAGTCTGAGATGTTTTAACACAAATTAGATTATCGTCCGTTTAGTTAAATTGATATTTATGTTCACTGGGTAACAGTGGGTATGGTATAAAATTACATATATAAATATAACAGACATGGTTGAGATATAGCCATTATATTTATATATCCAATTTTATTAAAATAACATGCACATAACAATATGTGTATTTTCTAATACTGTTGAATAAAAAATGCATGTTACTCATATTTATATAGTTAAATATTAGACAAAATTATTAGCCTTGCTGCGAAATTGATCTATTTATTATCACAGTATTTTTTAATGATATTTTTCTTCATGGGAAAGTATTATTCCTTTAAATTTGACTGGAATTTAAAAAAAATTATATTAATAATAAATGAATAAATGAATAAATGAATAAATGAATAAATGAATAAATGAATAAATAAATACATTTATATATAATAAACATATATTTTAAAAAAAGTAAAATATTATCAGTTTTTAGACACTGGTTTTAAAAAAAAGTTTGAATGATAAGTTCGAAAGATAATAGTAATGTGTTTATATATATATATATATATATATATATATATATATATATATATATATATATATATATATATATATATATATATATACACACACACACACACACACACAGTTAAAATCAGAATTATTAGCCCCCCTGTTTATTGTTTATTTTTTTTCCCTGATTTATGTTTGACGGAGACATTTTTTTTCAACACATTTCTAATCATAATAGTTTTAATAACTCATTTCTAATCACTGATTTATTTTCTCTTTGCCATGATGACAGTAAATAATATTAGACTAGATATTCTTCAAGACACTTCTATACAGCTTAAAGTGACATTTAAAGGCTTAACTAGGTTAATTAGGTTAACTAGACAGGATAGGTTATTTAGGCAAGTTATTGTATAATGATGGTTTGTTGAAAATAATATATAGCTTAAGGGGGCTAATAATATTGACCTTAAAATGGCTTTTAAAATATTAAAAACTGCTTTTATTCTAGCCGAAATAAAACAAATAAGACTTTCTCCAGAAGAAAAAATTTTATCAGACATACTGTGAAAATTTCCTTGCTCTGTTCAACATCATTTGGGAAATATTTAAAAAGGAAAAAAATCTAATAATTCTGATTGAACTAATATATATATATATTAAATATTATTTAAAATAGTATAAATATTCATTTGAATTGTCTAGACGTACACTGATTATGAGATTAAAATATATGTGAACAATTGCAAAGCTACAATAACAAATGCATTCACACTGGCAATTAAAATGCATGAACTAACAGGACTATAACATGTTACTGCCTAGTTTATGCATAATCCCAGTTTTGCATCAGAATTAGCATATGCAAACATGCAGTTTCTACAGTAAAACATGCAAGAGTTTCTGCTCCAGAAATTCAGCCGAACTCTACCTGGTGCTGCCTGCATGCGTGAGAGTGTGAAATATGCTCGGACTGGGAAAGAGATGTTTTGAAAGCGCGATAACATCGTTTGGCACCCAGCGAGAAGCACGGAGCGAGAAAACACGGAGCCAGAGACACATAAAATGGACAGAAATGCACATGCTAACACGCTACGCTAACTCCTCCACTGGAAATGTTTTCAGAAGTATGATTTGGCATTCTGCAATAAATCTCAACATTTTACATATTCTTGTGCTGAAATTATAATTGTGCTGAAATACAATCCCTAGAGAAAGACAGATACTAAGGCTAATGTTTGTTAGCATTAGCATTTTAACCATGCGGAAAGTGATTTATACTGCATTGCACTGTAGTTCAAACTTTAAAAGTATATATTTAAAAAGACATTCCTTATAGACGATATATTTTAATGACATAAAATGCCACTTAAGTGTACTTGAAGAGAGTACAGTGTCTCTTAAAGTGACAGTTCACCCAAAATTAAAGTCGACTCACCTTAAGGCCATCCGAGATGTAGATCACTATTCTCTCTATAAAACAGAAAAGAAGATTTTGAGGATTCATTCATAAAATATATGTTAATGGATACCTTATATTATATATATTATTTAAATGGTATGCTTATCCTACATTCATTCATTCATTTTCTCTTTGGCTTGTTCCGTATTTTAATCAGGGGTCGCCACAGCGGGATGTCAAAAGAATCCAAAACCGAGTTTTTTTGCAAGTGGACGTGTGTTTTCTGAAATCTGCCATCATGGGTTTGACTTAGGTGGCACGGTGGTTCAGTAATTAGCACTGTCACCTCACAGCAAGAAGGTCGCTGGTTGGCCATTTGGCATTTCTGTATGGAGTTTGCATGTTCTCCCCGTGTTAGCGTGGGTTTCCTCCGGGTGCTCCGGTTTCCCCCACAGTCCAAACACATGCGCTATAGGGGTGTGAAAGAGTGTGAATGGGTGTTTCCCAGTACTGGGTTGCAGCCGGAAGGGCATCCACTGCGTAAAATATATATAGTTGGCGGTTCATTCCGCTGTGGTGACCCCTGATAAATAAGGGAATAACCTGAAGGAAAATGAATGTATTTATGCAAAAGTTTACTGGGTTGCAGCTGAACGGGTAAAACATGCATAAAACATATGCCGGAATGGTTATTGGTTCATTCCGCTGTGGCAACCCCTGATAAATGAGGGACTAAGCTGAAGGAAAATGAATGTTTTTGACTGTTAAGAACACTTTTATTACACCCACTGTATACTGTAAACAAACATCTGCGATACACAATTCCTCACAATACACTGAACAAAATGGTTCATTGGATTTACTCAAATTTTAAGGTAAATGGTTGCAAACAATTGATCTGGGCTGAATTTAAACAAACAAATGAAGTTGAACATTACTAAATTTAATCTGTTTGTTTAAATTCAGCCCAGAGCAATTGTTTGCAACCACTTACCTTTAAAAAAAGTAGTAATCTAATGAATAATTCTCTCAGTGTACATGACTAATTTTAATTTTCACTCTTAAGTTACAGGAACCTCATCCAGCCTGTTTATTTTCTTGTTTGTTTGTGCTTCAGGGAACTTTGACTGCGTTTAAATATCTGAGTCACATCTCTGCTAGTTAACACTTGCTAACGTGTGAAGAGGCTGTGTTCTCCTCTGTATGGAGCCTTTTCACATTTGCAGGTTTCTCAGCAGCAGAAGTCATCACAGTTGGTAAAATGAGAGCACAGTGAACAGGAGAGTACAACTAATCACTGTCATGCAATCCTATTTGCTGAAATAATAAAAGAATAACCGGTGATGGTGTTATCAAGACTATCAGAAAAAGGAAAACAATAGTGTGAGACTGAGAGACTCATACTTCAGTAGGTAGTTCTGTCGCCTCACAGCAAGAAGGTCGCTGGTTCGAGCCTTGGCTGGGTCAGCTTGCATTTCTGTGTGGAGTTTGCATGTTCTCCCTGCATTCATGTTGATTTCCTCCGGGTGCTCCGGTTTCCCCCACAGTCCAAAGACATGCGGTACAGGTGAATTGGGTAAGCTAAATTGTCCATAGTGTATGAGTGTGTGTGGGTGTTTCCCAGAGATGGGTTGCGGCTGGAAGGGCATCCGCTGTGTAAAACAGATGCTGGATAAGTTAGCGGTTCATTCCGCTGTGGCGACCCCAGATTAATAAAGGGACTAAGCCAAAAAGAAAATGAATGAATGAATGATAACTGTGGACAGAAGAGAGAATAATGTAATTTTACTGTCCTGCCCTTATAGGCACTGCATTACAAACACCTCACATAAGCAGTAATTCATTTATGAGTATTTTAATGCAAATATGATATAATACATGCATAAATACATATAAATATACAGGTAAAGTAATTTTTTTTTTAATCTTTTAAAAATATTTCCCAAATGATATTTTAGCAGAGCAAGGAATTTTTCACAGTATTTCCTATAATACGTTTTTTCTTTCGTTTTATTTTGGCTAGAATAAAAGCATTAAAAAAAAACAAACATTTTAAGCTCAATATTATTAGGCCACTTAATCAATAATCATTTCGATTGTCTACTGCAGTGTTTCCCAACCCTATTCCTGTAGGCACACCAACAGTACATATTTTGGATGTCTCCATTATCTGACCCACTAACTTCAGGTGTTGGAGTCTCTTCTGATGTTCTGATAAGTTGATTCAGGTGTGTTTGATTAGGGAGAGGTTGAAAATGTGGACTGTTGGTGTGCCTTCAGGAACAGGGTTGGGAAACACTGGTCTACTGAGCAAACCATCGTTATACAATAGCTATGTTTCCATCTAAAGATGCAAATTAAATTTAAGCGCAAAACTGGAATATGGCATACAAGACGTGCGAATAAAGCAGCGTTTCCATCCAACGAGTTAAAGAGAACAAAAAATCGTCACTTCCTGATTAACTGGAGCCAAATATCAAAAAGTAAAAACTGAATTACATGCGGCATGAGAAGCTGCGTCAATCTTTTCTTTATTTAATAAACGACTCGCGCCTCAGAGGACGATGCCGACATGCAATGAACGCACGCAATGTTTGACGGTGCAAGACGCGGAGCGCAGACTCTCTTCTGGAGGTCATTAATAATATAACAACACTAATACTGAAATGGTCACGGCGTTTCAGAATGACCAAAACAACAGGTGTTTTACAAAGTTCTCAGCTGCTGGTTTGTCCATTCACACACATCTTCATAGATCATCACATGACCTCTTATAACAAAATCACATGACTTTTTTAATGCGCATACTGGAATTTGTTCGGTAAATGTGTTTCCATCGTCGTTTACGTGCATTTTCAAAATCTACGCACAATCCATCAACCATTTTTTTTGATGCGCATATCCAAAATGTGCATACAAATAGGTGGATGGAAACATGGCTAGTGACTTGCCTAATTACCATAAACTGCTTAGTTATCCCAGTTAAGCCTTTAAATGTCACTTTAAGCTGACGACTAGTAAAATATCTAGTCAAATATTATGTATACTACCTGACAAAAGTCTTGTCGTCAATCCCAGTTGTAAGAGCAACAAATATCACCTTGACTTCTAGCTGATCATTTGGAAAAGTGGCAGAAGGTAGATTTTTCTGATCAATCATCTGTTGAGCTGCATCCCAATCATCACAAATACTTCAGAAGACCTACTGGAACCAGCATGGAGCCAAGATTCTCACACTAATCAGTCAAGTTTGGTGAAGGAGAAATCATGGTTTGGGGTTTCATTCAGTATGGGGGCGTTTTTGAGAGATCTGCAGAGTGGATGATCAACATCAACAGCCTGAGGTATCAAGACATTTGTGCTGCCCATTACATTACAAACCACAGGAGAGGGCAAATTCTCCAGCAGGATAGCGCTCCTTCTCATACTTCAGCCTCCACATCAAAGCTCCTGAAAGTAAAGAAGGTCAAGGATTGGCCAGCCCAGTCACCAGAAATGAATATTATTGAGCATGTCTGAGGTAAGATGAAGGAGGAGGCGTTGAAGATGAATCTACAGAATCTTGATGAACTCTGGGAGTCCTGCAAGAACGCTTTCTTCACCATTCCAGATGACTTTATTAATCAGTGATTTGAGTCATTGCAGAGATGTATGGATGCAGTCCTCCAAGCTCATGATGGAGTCAGACACAATATTCATTCTGTTTCCACTGCAGCATGAGCACATATTCTATACTGGACATTATTGAAGCTTCAGTGATGAGACTTTTTGTCTAAGCAAAGTCAGACCTTACTGTCCTAATGAAATCATTCAAAATCAAGACATGATCATATTTTATTGTGGTCAAATAAGTGTATTCTAGAGGCCTTTGCCTTTCATATAAGACACTTCTGATACCAAATGATCAACTAGAAGTCAAGTTATTATTTGCTGTTCCTAAAACTTGAATAGGCGACAAGACTTTTGTCAGGTAGTGTATGTTTAGAAATGTGTTGAAAAAATGAAACATTCATTCATTCATTTTCTTTTCGGCTTAGTCCCTTTATTAATCCATGGTCGCCACAGCGGAATGAACCGCCAACTTATCCAGCACATGTTTTACGCAGCGGATGTTCAGCCGCAACCCATGTCTGGGAAACATCCATACACACTCATTCAATTTAGCTTTCCCAATTCACCTGTACCGCTTGTCTTTGGGCTGTAGGGGAAACCGGACCATCCGAAGGAATCCCACGCAAACGCAGGGAGAACATGCAAACTCCACACAGAAACGCCAACTAACCCAGCCGAGGCTCGAACTAGCGACCTTCTTGCTGT
>NC_079446.1:2194970-2197470 GCF_903798145.1 Danio aesculapii | reverse complement strand
AAATAAAATGCAATCTTACTGGCATTTTTGTCTTGTAACACTCATATGATACATTTATTTTAGATGAAAAAAGTCAAATATTAAAATAAAATAAATAAAAAATAATGAATAAATGTAATTAAATTGTAATAAATAAAAAATATTTATTAAATTAAATATTGCAACAAAACTAAATTTTTACAGAAATTAATTTAATTTTAAACATTAATAATAATAGTAATAATAATAGTCATAATGATAGTAATATAGTAATAATAGTAATATATATATATATATATATATATATATATATATATATATATATATATATATATATATATATATATATATATATATATATATATATATATATATATATATATATATTACTACTACTACTTTTGGTCATTTTTTATATTAGTTTCATTACAACATTCATTACACTATCAATATTCTTAATTTTTATTGTTTGTATTTGTTTATAGTGCATTAATAAATGCTAAAATAAGTGTATTAATAAATGCTGTAAAAGTTAAGCTTTTAGATCATATTAACTAATGACAATCAATTAATCAAATAATAATAACTACTATTATTATACAATTTATTACTACTACTTCAGATCAACAAACTATGTCTTATAAAACTGGCTGTATATCCACATAATGTAAATTAATATTGCATAATCACGCAATATCTATGTTAAAATTCATGCACAAAACTCTGAATGTGCAGCATTTATTTCATGTAATAATATTGGATTTATTACATTTATAGTAATATGTACAAAATATCATGCATTTTAAACATTTTCCCCTTTTTTATTATATTAAAATTAATTTGGGAAAAACATATTTGGAATAAACAAATCAATCAATCAATCAGTCAATCAATCAATCAATCAATCAATCAATCAATTAATCAAATCCATCAATCAAATCCATCAATCAATCGATTAATTAAAACTATACCATAAAGCCTTGGATTCTGACTCACATGCTTTTCATTCTGATGATTTTCAATCATTTATCCAGCCTTACTCTTCACATATGTAAATTCTAATTTGAATATGCATTTGACTTCCAATGACAGTGTTACACTTTTGGCTTCATTTACATAATTCTGCATATTTCCTATGAACACATGCAGGAAAAGTGTCTGGGTCTGCTGATCAAACACAGTGTCATCTGTAGCTGAGATAGTCTGACGTCACTACCACAGGAATGGGTCAAAAATTAACCTGTTTAACCCAGAGCACAATGACAGCAACAGCAGCTATATTTAGCAGGTGGTTTCACAATAACTCTTGAAGATGGCAGAATAACATCAGAGAAAAGCTGATCAACCAGTCTGACAACACACACGCACACACACACACACACACACAAATCTACAGATATGTTTACCTTTATCCAGCATAGAACCATATATGGTGGTAACTTCCTTGGCATTGATTCATTCATTTTCCTTCGTCTTAGTCCCTCATTTATCACGGGTCAACTATTCCAGCATATGTTTTACACAGCGGATGCCCTTCCAGCTGCAACCCAACTCTGGAACACACCCATACACACACTCACTCATACACTGCCAATTAGTTTAAATGAATTCCCTTATAGCGCATGTGTTTGGACTGTTGGGGAAACCAGAGCACCCGGAGGAAACCCACACCAACATGGGGAGAACATGCAAACTCCACACCAGAAATGCCAACTGGCCCAGCCGGGAATCAAACCAGCGACTTTCTTGCTGTGAGGTGCTAACCACTGAGCCACCAAGCCACCCTTGTATCAGATATTACTTTGCATTTTTATAGCATGTTTGGGAATGCTTGGGACAGAAGAAAAACAAAGTAAAATAAAATAATTACTAAACTAATAAAGGGTACAAAAACAGTAATAACACAGTAATAACATGTTGACAATAATATATTAGCTTAACAGATTACAGCTAAATTTTTTGAAGTTATAAAATGATAATTTGGTAACAAATGTAGAATATAGTATACATACTCTGATTAGTGTGAGGGTTAAAACATAAATAACAAATCCCTATGATAAAAATAGGAATATAGTTATCAATTTTATTCTGCAAAGAGTTACCAATGAGTAATATTTCTTTACTGCTAATGTTTTGCATTGACATTTGATGCACTGCATTGACTTTAAACAGTATAAAATACCTGTAAACTATAGGGATTGTCATATGATTTACATATTTCTGTTCTTTTATTGCTTTAATGGCTTCTACTGTTCTCATTTCTGAAATGACTTTTTCAAATATTTCCCAAATGATGTTGAACAGAGCAAGGAAATTTTCACAGTATTTCCTATAATATTTTTTCTTCTGGAGAAAGTCTTATTTGTTTTATTTCGGCTAGAATGAAAGCAGTTCTTAATATTTTAAAACCCATTTTAAGGTCAATATTATTAGCCCCCTTAAACAATATTTTATGATTGTCTCCAGAACAAACCACTGTTATACAATGACTTGCCTAATTACCCTAACTTTACCCTAATTA